>NW_027617066.1:0-152471 GCF_964187855.1 Myxine glutinosa | reverse complement strand
AGTGCGAAAAGTGGTTTTTCAACACTAACACAAGTGCGAAAAGTGGTTTTTCAACACTAACACAAGTGCGAAAAGTGGTTTTTCAACACTAACACAAGTGCGAAAGTGTTTTTTCCACACTAATACAAGTGCAAAAGTGGTTTCCTGCACCAACACAAGTACGAAAAGTGGTTTTTCAACACTAACACAACTGCGAAAAGTGGTTTTTCAACACTAACACAAGTGCGAAAAGTGGTTTTTCCACACTAATACAAGTGCAAAAGTGGTTTCCTGCACCAACACAAGTGCGAAAAGTGGTTTTTTAACACTAACACAAGTGCGAAAAGTGGTTTATCAACACTATCACAAGTGCAAAAAGTGTATTTTCCACACTAATACAAGTGCAAAAGTGGTTTCCTGCACCAACACAAGTGCGAAAAGTGGTTTTTCAACACTAAGACAAGTGCGAAAAGTGGTTTTTCAACACTATCACAAGTGCCAAAAGTGTTTTTTCCACACTAATACAAGTGCAAAAGTGGTTTCCTGCACCAACACAAGTGCGAAAAGTGGTTTTTCAACACTAACACAAGTGCGAAAAGTGGTGTTTCAACACTATCACAAGTGCCAAAAGTGTTTTTTTCCACACTAATTCAAGTGCAAAAAGTGGTTTCCTGCACCAACACAAGTGCGAAAAGTGGTTTTTCAACACTAACACAAGTGCGAAAAGTGGTTTTTCAACACTAACACAAGTGTGAAAAGTGTTTTTTCCACACTAATACAAGTGCAAAAGTGGTTTCCTGCACCAACAGAAGTACGAAAAGTGGTTTTTCAACACTAACACAAGTGCGAAAAGTGGTTTTTCTACACTAACACAAGTGCGAAAAGTGGTTTTTCCACACTAATACAAGTGCAAAAGTGGTTTCCTGCACCAACACAAGTGCGAAAAGTGGTTTTTCAACACTAACACAAGTGCGAAAAGTGGTTTTTCAACACTATCACAAGTGCAAAAAGTATTTTTTCCACACTAATACAAGTGCGAAAAGTGGTTTTTCAACACTAACACAGGTGCGAAAAGTGGTTTTTCCACATTAATACATTGCAAAAGTGGTTTCCTGCACCAACACAAGTGCGAAAAGTGGTTTTTCAACACTAACACAAGTGCGAAAAGTGGTTTTTCACCCCTATCACAAGTGCAAAAAGTGTATTTTCCACACTAATACAAGTGCAAAAGTGGTTTCCTGTACCAACACAAGTGCGAAAAGTGGTTTTTCAACACTAACACAAGTGCGAAAAGTGGTTTTTCAACACTAACACAAGTGCGAAAAGTGGTTTTTCAACACTAACACAAGTGCGAAAGTGTTTTTTCCACACTAATACAAGTGCAAAAGTGGTTTCCTGCACCAACACAAGTACGAAAAGTGGTTTTTCAACACTAACACAAGTGCGAAAAGTGGTTTTTCAACACTAACACAAGTGCGAAAAGTGGTTTTTCAACACTAACACAAGTGCGAAAAGTGGTTTTTCAACACTAACACAAGTGCGAAAGATCACACTAACACAACTGCGAAAAGTGGTTTTTCAACACTAACACAAGTGCGAAAAGTGGTTTTTCCACACTAATACAAGTGCAAAAGTGGTTTCCTGCACCAACACAAGTGCGAAAAGTGGTTTTTTAACACTAACACAAGTGCGAAAAGTGGCTTTTCAACACTATCACAAGTGCAAAAAGTGTTTTTTTCCACACTAATACAAGTGCAAAAGTGGTTTCCTGCACCAACACAAGTGCGAAAAGTGGTTTTTCAACACTAACACAAGTGCGAAAAGTGGTTTTTTCAACACTAACACAAATGCGAAAAGTGGTTTTTTCCACACTAATACAAGTGCAAAAGTGGTTTCCGGCACCAACACAAGTGCGAAAAGTGGTTTTTCAACACTAACACAAGTGCGAAAAGTGGTTTTTCAACACTATCACAAGTGCCAAAAGTGTTTTTTCCACACTAATTCAAGTGCAAAAGTGGTTTCCTGCACCAACACAAGTGCGAAAAGTGGTTTTTCAACACTAACACAAGTGCGAAAAGTGGTTTTTCAACACTAACACAAATGCGAAAAGTGGTTTTTCCACACTAATACAAGAGCAAAAGTGGTTTCCTGCACCAACACAAGTGCGAAAAGTGGTTTTTCAACACTAACACAAGTGCGAAAAGTGGTTTTTCAACACTATCACAAGTGCCAAAAGTGTTTTTTTCCACACTAATTCAAGTGCAAAAGTGGTTTCGTGCACCAACACAAGTGCGAAAAGTGGTTTTTCAACACTAACACAAGTGCGAAAAGTGGTTTTTCAACACTAACACAAGTGCGAAAAGTGTTTTTTCCACACTAATACAAGTGCAAAGGTGGTTTCCTGCACCAACACAAGTGCGAAAAGTGGTTTTTCAACACTAACACAAGTGAGAAAAGTGGTTTTTCAACACTAACACAAGTGCGAAAAGTGGTTTTTCAACACTATCACAAGTGCAAAAAGTGTTTTTTCCACACTAATACAAGTGCAAAAGTGGTTTCCTGCACCAACACAAGTGCGAAAAAGTGGTTTTTCAACACTAACACAAGTGCGAAAAGTGGTTTTTCAACACGAACACAAGTGCGAAAAGTGGTTTTTCCACACTAATACAAGTGCAAAAGTGGTTTCCTGCACCAACACAAGTGCGAAAAGTGGTTTTTCAACACTAACACAAGTGCGAAAAGTGGTTTTTCAACACTATCACAAGTGCAAAAAAGTGTTTTTTTCCACACTAATACAAGTGCAAAAGTGGTTTCCTGAACCACCACAAGTGTGAAAAGTGGTTTTTCAACACGAACACAAGTGCGAAAAGTGGTTTTTCAACACTATCACAAGTTCAAAAAGTGTTTTTTCCACACTAATACAAGTGCAAAAGTGGTTTCCTGCACCAACACCAATTGCGAAAAGTGGTTTTTCAACACTAACGCAAGTGCGAAAACGTGGTTTTTCAACACTAACACAAATGCGAAAAGTGTTTTTTCCACACTAATACAAGTGCAAAAGTGGTTTCCTACACCAACACAAGTGCGAAAAAGTGGTTTTTCTAACACTAACACAAGTGCGAAAAGTGGCTTTTCAACACTATCACAAGTGCAAAAAGTGTTTTTTCCACACTAATACAAGTGCAAAAGTGGTTTCCGGCACCAACACAAGTGCGAAAAGTGGTTTTTCAACACTAACGCAAGTGCGAAAAGTGGTTTTTCAACACTAACACAAGTGCGAAAAGTGGTTTTTTCCACACTAATACAAGTGCAAAAGTGGTTTCCTGCACCAACACAAGTGCGAAAAGTGGTTTTTTAAAACTAACACAAGTGCGAAAAGTGGCTTTTCAACACTATCACAAGTGCAAAAAGTGTTTTTTCCACACTAATACAAGTGCAAAAGTGGTTTCCTGCACCAACACAAGTGCGAAAAGTGGTTTTTCAACACTAACACAAGTGCGAAAAGTGGTTTTTCAACACTAACACAAATGCGAAAAGTGGTTTTTCCACACTAATACAAGTGCAAAAGTGGTTTCCGGCACCAACACAAGTGCGAAAAGTGGTTTTTCAACACTAACACAAGTGCGAAAAGTGGTTTTTCAACACTATCACAAGTGCCAAAAGTGTTTTTTTTCCACACTAATTCAAGTGCAAAAGTGGTTTCCTGCACCAACACAAGTCGCGAAAAGTGGTTTTTCAACACTAACACAAGTGCGAAAAGTGGTTTTTCAACACTAACACAAATGCGAAAAGTGGTTTTTCCACACTAATACAAGAGCAAAAGTGGTTTCCTGCACCAACACAAGTGCGAAAAGTGGTTTTTCAACACTAACACAAGTGCGAAAAGTGGTTTTTCAACACTATCACAAGTGCCAAAAGTGTTTTTTCCACACTAATTCAAGTGCAAAAGTGGTTTCGTGCACCAACACAAGTGCGAAAAGTGGTTTTTCAACACTAACACAAGTGCGAAAAGTGGTTTTTCAACACTAACACAAGTGCGAAAAGTGTTTTTTCCACACTAATACAAGTGCAAAGGTGGTTTCCTGCACCAACACAAGTGCGAAAAGTGGTTTTTCAACACTAACACAAGTGAGAAAAGTGGTTTTTCAACACTAACACAAGTGCGAAAAGTGGTTTTTCAACACTATCACAAGTGCAAAAAGTGTTTTTTCCACACTAATACAAGTGCAAAAGTGGTTTCCTGCACCAACACAAGTGCGAAAAGTGGTTTTTCAACACTAACACAAGTGCGAAAAAGTGGTTTTTCAACACGCGAACACAAGTGCGAAAAGTGGTTTTTTCCACACTAATACAAGTGCAAAAAGTGGTTTCCTGCACCAACACAAGTGCGAAAAGTGGTTTTTCAACACTAACACAAGTGCGAAAAGTGGTTTTTCAACACTATCACAAGTGCAAAAAGTGTTTTTTCCACACTAATACAAGTGCAAAAGTGGTTTCCTGAACCACCACAAGTGTGAAAAGTGGTTTTTCAACACGAACACAAGTGCGAAAAGTGGTTTTTCAACACTATCACAAGTTCAAAAAGTGTTTTTTCCACACTAATACAAGTGCAAAAGTGGTTTCCTGCACCAACACAATTGCGAAAAGTGGTTTTTCAACACTAACGCAAGTGCGAAAAGTGGTTTTTCAACACTAACACAAATGCGAAAAGTGTTTTTTCCACACTAATACAAGTGCAAAAGTGGTTTCCTACACCAACACAAGTGCGAAAAGTGGTTTTTCAACACCAACACAAGTACGAAAAGTGGTTTTTCAACACTAACACAAGTGCGAAAAGTGGTTTTTCAACACTATCACAAGTGCAAAAAGTGTTTTTTCCACACTAATACAAGTGCAAAAGTGGTTTCCTGCACCAACACAAATGCGAAAAGTGGTTTTTCCACACTAATACAAGTGCAAAAGTGGTTTCCTGCACCAACACAAGTGCGAAAAGTGGTTTTTCAACACTAACACAAGTGCAAAAAGTGTTTTTTTCCACACTAATACAAGTGCAAAAGTGGTTTTTCAACACTATCACAAGTGCAAAAAGTGTTTTTTCCACACTAATACAAGTGCAAAAGTGGTTTCCTGCACCAACACAAGTGCGAAAAGTGGTTTTTCAACACCAACACAAGTACGAAAAGTGGTTTTTCAACACTAACACAAGTGCGAAAAGTGGTTTTTCAACACTATCACAAGTGCAAAAAGTGTTTTTTCCACACTAATACAAGTGCAAAAGTGGTTTCCTGCACACAACACAAGTGCGAAAAGTGGTTTTTCAACACTAACACAAGTGCGAAAAGTGGTTTTTCAACACTAACACAAGTGCGAAAAGTGGTTTTTTCCACACTAATACAAGTGCAAAAGTGGTTTCCTGCACCAACACAAGTGCGAAAAGTGGTTTTTCAACACTAACACAAGTGCGAAAAGTGGTTTTTCAACACTATCACAAGTGCAAAAGTGTTTTTTTCCACACTAATACAAGTGCAAAAGTGGTTTCCTGCACCAACACAAGTGTGAAAAGTGGTTTTTCAACACTAACACAAGTGCGAAAAGTGGTTGAAAAGTGGTTTTTCCACACTAATACAAGAGCAAAAGTGGTTTCCTGCACCAACACAAGTGCGAAAAGTGGTTTTTCAACACTAACACAAGTGCGAAAAGTGGTTTTTCAACACTATCACAAGTGCCAAAAGTGTTTTTTCCACACTAATTCAAGTGCAAAAGTGGTTTCGTGCACCAACACAAGTGCGAAAAGTGGTTTTTCAACACTAACACAAGTGCGAAAAGTGGTTTTTCAACACTAACACAAGTGCGAAAAGTGTTTTTTCCACACTAATACAAGTGCAAAGGTGGTTTCCTGCACCAACACAAGTGCGAAAAGTGGTTTTTCAACACTAACACAAGTGAGAAAAGTGGTTTTTCAACACTAACACAAGTGCGAAAATTGGTTTTTCAACACTATCACAAGTGCAAAAAGTGTTTTTTCCACACTAATACAAGTGCAAAAGTGGTTTCCTGCACCAACACAAGTGCGAAAAGTGGTTTTTCAACACTAACACAAGTGCGAAAAGTGGTTTTTCAACACGAACACAAGTGCGAAAAGTGGTTTTTCCACACTAATACAAGTGCAAAAGTGGTTTCCTGCACCAACACAAGTGCGAAAAGTGGTTTTTCAACACTAACACAAGTGCGAAAAGTGGTTTTTCAACACTATCACAAGTGCAAAAAGTGTTTTTTCCACACTAATACAAGTGCAAAAGTGGTTTCCTGAACCACCACAAGTGTGAAAAGTAGTTTTTCAACACGAACACAAGTGCGAAAAGTGGTTTTTCAACACTATCACAAGTTCAAAAAGTGTTTTTTCCACACTAATACAAGTGCAAAAGTGGTTTCCTGCACCAACACAATTGCGAAAAGTGGTTTTTCAACACTAACGCAAGTGCGAAAAGTGGTTTTTCAACACTAACACAAATGCGAAAAGTGTTTTTTCCACACTAATACAAGTGCAAAAGTGGTTTCCTACACCAACACAAGTGCGAAAAGTGGTTTTTCAACACCAACACAAGTACGAAAAGTGGTTTTTCAACACTAACACAAGTGCGAAAAGTGGTTTTTCAACACTATCACAAGTGCAAAAAGTGTTTTTTCCACACTAATGCAAGTGCAAAAGTGGTTTCCTGCACCAACACAAATGCGAAAAGTGGTTTTTCAACACTAACACAAGTGCGAAAAGTGGTTTTTCAACACTAACACAAGTGCGAAAAGTGGTTTTTCCACACTAATACAAGTGCAAAAGTGGTTTCCTGCACCAACACAAGTGCGAAAAGTGGTTTTTCAACACTAACACAAGTGCAAAAAGTGTTTTTTCCACACTAATACAAGTGCAAAAGTGGTTTCCTGAACCACCACAAGTGTGAAAAGTGGTTTTTCAACACGAACACAAGTGCGAAAAGTGGTTTTTCAACACTATCACAAGTGCAAAAAGTGTTTTTTCCACACTAATACAAGTGCAAAAGTGGTTTCCTGCACCAACACAATTGCGAAAAGTGGTTTTTCAACACTAACGCAAGTGCGAAAAGTAGTTTTTCAACACTAACACAAGTGCGAAAAGTGTTTTTTCCACACTAATACAAGTGCAAAAGTGGTTTCCTGCACCAACACAAGTGCGAAAAGTGGTTTTTCAACACCAACACAAGTACAAAAAGTGGTTTTTCAACACTAACACAAGTGCGAAAAGTGGTTTTTCAACACTATCACAAGTGCAAAAAGTGTTTTTTCCACACTAATACAAGTGCAAAAGTGGTTTCCTGCACCAACACAAGTGCGAAAAGTGGTTTTTCAACACTAACACAAGTGCGAAAAGTGGTTTTTCAACACTAACACAAGTGCGAAAAGTGGTTTTTCCACACTAATACAAGTGCAAAAGTGGTTTCCTGCACCAACACAAGTGCGAAAAGTGGTTTTTCAACACTAACACAAGTGCGAAAAGTGGTTTTTCAACACTATCACAAGTGCAAAAAGTGTTTTTTCCACACTAATACAAGTGCAAAAGTGGTTTCCTGCACCAACACAAGTGTGAAAAGTGGTTTTTCAACACTAACACAAGTGCGAAAAGTGGTTTTTCAACACTAACACAAATGCGAAAAGTGGTTTTTCCACACTAATACAAGAGCAAAAGTGGTTTCCTGCACCAACACAAGTGCGAAAAGTGGTTTTTCAACACTAACACAAGTGCGAAAAGTGGTTTTTCAACACTATCACAAGTGCCAAAAGTGTTTTTTCCACACTAATTCAAGTGCAAAAGTGGTTTCGTGCACCAACACAAGTGCGAAAAGTGGTTTTTCAACACTAACACAAGTGCGAAAAGTGGTTTTTCAACACTAACACAAGTGCGAAAAGTGTTTTTTCCACACTAATACAAGTGCAAAGGTGGTTTCCTGCACCAACACAAGTGCGAAAAGTGGTTTTTCAACACTAACACAAGTGAGAAAAGTGGTTTTTCAACACTAACACAAGTGCGAAAATTGGTTTTTCAACACTATCACAAGTGCAAAAAGTGTTTTTTCCACACTAATACAAGTGCAAAAGTGGTTTCCTGCACCAACACAAGTGCGAAAAGTGGTTTTTCAACACTAACACAAGTGCGAAAAGTGGTTTTTCAACACGAACACAAGTGCGAAAAGTGGTTTTTCCACACTAATACAAGTGCAAAAGTGGTTTCCTGCACCAACACAAGTGCGAAAAGTGGTTTTTCAACACTAACACAAGTGCGAAAAGTGGTTTTTCAACACTATCACAAGTGCAAAAAGTGTTTTTTCCACACTAATACAAGTGCAAAAGTGGTTTCCTGAACCACCACAAGTGTGAAAAGTAGTTTTTCAACACGAACACAAGTGCGAAAAGTGGTTTTTCAACACTATCACAAGTTCAAAAAGTGTTTTTTCCACACTAATACAAGTGCAAAAGTGGTTTCCTGCACCAACACAATTGCGAAAAGTGGTTTTTCAACACTAACGCAAGTGCGAAAAGTGGTTTTTCAACACTAACACAAATGCGAAAAGTGTTTTTTCCACACTAATACAAGTGCAAAAGTGGTTTCCTACACCAACACAAGTGCGAAAAGTGGTTTTTCAACACCAACACAAGTACGAAAAGTGGTTTTTCAACACTAACACAAGTGCGAAAAGTGGTTTTTCAACACTATCACAAGTGCAAAAAGTGTTTTTTCCACACTAATGCAAGTGCAAAAGTGGTTTCCTGCACCAACACAAATGCGAAAAGTGGTTTTTCAACACTAACACAAGTGCGAAAAGTGGTTTTTCAACACTAACACAAGTGCGAAAAGTGGTTTTTCCACACTAATACAAGTGCAAAAGTGGTTTCCTGCACCAACACAAGTGCGAAAAGTGGTTTTTCAACACTAACACAAGTGCAAAAAGTGTTTTTTCCACACTAATACAAGTGCAAAAGTGGTTTCCTGAACCACCACAAGTGTGAAAAGTGGTTTTTCAACACGAACACAAGTGCGAAAAGTGGTTTTTCAACACTATCACAAGTGCAAAAAGTGTTTTTTCCACACTAATACAAGTGCAAAAGTGGTTTCCTGCACCAACACAATTGCGAAAAGTGGTTTTTCAACACTAACGCAAGTGCGAAAAGTAGTTTTTCAACACTAACACAAGTGCGAAAAGTGTTTTTTCCACACTAATACAAGTGCAAAAGTGGTTTCCTGCACCAACACAAGTGCGAAAAGTGGTTTTTCAACACCAACACAAGTACAAAAAGTGGTTTTTCAACACTAACACAAGTGCGAAAAGTGGTTTTTCAACACTATCACAAGTGCAAAAAGTGTTTTTTCCACACTAATACAAGTGCAAAAGTGGTTTCCTGCACCAACACAAGTGCGAAAAGTGGTTTTTCAACACTAACACAAGTGCGAAAAGTGGTTTTTCAACACTAACACAAGTGCGAAAAGTGGTTTTTCCACACTAATACAAGTGCAAAAGTGGTTTCCTGCACCAACACAAGTGCGAAAAGTGGTTTTTCAACACTAACACAAGTGCGAAAAGTGGTTTTTCAACACTATCACAAGTGCAAAAAGTGTTTTTTCCACACTAATACAAGTGCAAAAGTGGTTTCCTGCACCAACACAAGTGTGAAAAGTGGTTTTTCAACACTAACACAAGTGCGATAAGTGGTTTTTCAACACTAACACAAATGCGAAAAGTGGTTTTTCAACACTAACACAAGTGCGAAAAGTGGTTTTTCAACACTAACACAAGTGCGAAAAGTGGTTTTTCAACACTACCACAAGTGCAAAAAGTGTTTTTTCCACACTAATACAAGTGCAAAAGTGGTTTCCTGCACTAACACAAGTGCGAAAAGTGGTTTTTCAACACTAACACAAGTGCAAAAAGTGGTTTTTCAACACTAACACAAGTGCGAAAAGTGGTTTTTCAACACTAACACAAGTGCGAAAAGTGGTTTTTCAACACTAACACAAGTGCAAAAAGTGTTTTGTCCACACTAATACAAGTGCAAAAGTGGTTTCCTGCACCAACAGAAGTACGAAAAGTGGTTTTTCAACACTAACACAAGTGTGCAAAGTGGTTTTTCAACACTAACACAAGTGCAAAAAGTGTTTTTTCCACACTAATACAAGTGCAAAAGTGGTTTCCTGCACCAACAGAAGTACGAAAAGTGGTTTTTCAACACTAACACAAGTGCGAAAAGTGGTTTTTCAACACTAACACAAGTGCGAAAAGTGGTTTTTTCCACACTAATACAAGTGCAAAAGTGGTTTCCTGCACCAACACAAGTGCGAAAAGTGGTTTTTCAACACTAACACAAGTGCGAAATGTGGTTTTTCAACACTAACACAAGTGCGAAAAGTGCTTTTTCCACACTAATACAAGTGCAAAAGTGGTTTCCTGCACCAACACAAGTGCGAAAAGTGGTTTTCAACACTAACACAAGTGCGAAAAGTGGTTTTTCCACACTAATACAAGTGCAAAAGTGGTTTCCTGCACCAACACAAGTGCGAAAAGTGGTTTTTCAACACTAACACAAGTGCGGAAAGTGGTTTTTCAACACTACCACAAGTGCAAAAAGTGTTTTTCCACACTAACACAAGTGCAAAAGTGGTTTCCTGCACCAACACAAGTGCGAAAAGTGGTTTTTCAACACTAACACAAGTGCAAAAAGTGGTTTTTCAACACTAACACAAGTGCGAAAAGTGGTTTTTCAACACTAACACAAGTGCGAAAAGTGGTTTTTCAACACTAACACAAGTGCAAAAAGTGGTTTTTCCACACTAATACAAGTGCAAAAGTGGTTTCCTGCACCAACACAAGTGCGAAAAGTGGTTTTTCAACACTAACACAAGTGCGAAAAGTGGTTTTTCCACACTAATACAAGTGCAAAAGTGGTTTCCTGCACCAACACAAGTGCGAAAAGTGGTTTTTCAACACTAACACAAGTGCGAAATGTGGTTTTTCAACACTAACACAAGTGCGAAAAGTGCTTTTTCCACACTAATACAAGTGCAAAAGTGGTTTCCTGCACCAACACAAGTGCGAAAAGTGGTTTTCAACACTAACACAAGTGCGAAAAGTGGTTTTTCCACACTAATACAAGTGCAAAAGTGGTTTCCTGCACCAACACAAGTGCGAAAAGTGGTTTTTCAACACTAACACAAGTGCGAAAAGTGGTTTTTCAACACTATCACAAGTGCAAAAAGTGTTTTTTCCACACTAATACAAGTGCGAAAAGTGGTTTTTCAGCACTAACACAAGTGCGAAAAGTGGTTTTTCCACACTAATACATTGCAAAAGTGGTTTCCTGCACCAACACAAGTGCGAAAAGTGGTTTTTCAACACTAACACAAGTGCGAAAAGTGGTTTTTCAACACTAACACAAGTGCGAAAGTGTTTTTTCCACACTAATACAAGTGCAAAAGTGGTTTCCTGCACCAACACAAGTACGAAAAGTGGTTTTTCAACACTAACACAACTGCGAAAAGTGGTTTTTCAACACTAACACAAGTGCGAAAAGTGGTTTTTCCACACTAATACAAGTGCAAAAGTGGTTTCCTGCACCAACAGAAGTACGAAAAGTGGTTTTTCAACACTAACACAAGTGCGAAAAGTGGTTTTTCTACACTAACACAAGTGCGAAAAGTGGTTTTTCCACACTAATACAAGTGCAAAAGTGGTTTCCTGCACCAACACAAGTGCGAAAAGTGGTTTTTCAACACTAACACAAGTGCGAAAAGTGGTTTTTCCACACTAATACAAGTGCAAAAGTGGTTTCCTGCACCAACACAAGTGCGAAAAGTGGTTTTTCAACACTAACACAAGTGCGAAAAGTGGTTTTTCAACACTAACACAAGTGTGAAAAGTGCTTTTTCCACACTAATACAAGTGCAAAAGTGGTTTCCTGCACCAACACAAGTGCGAAAAGTGGTTTTCAACACTAACACAAGTGCGAAAAGTGGTTTTTCCACACTAATACAAGTGCAAAAGTGGTTTCCTGCACCAACACAAGTGCGAAAAGTGGTTTTTCAACACTAACACAAGTGCGAAAAGTGGTTTTTCAACACTATCACAAGTGCAAAAAGTATTTTTTCCACACTAATACAAGTGCGAAAAGTGGTTTTTCAACACTAACACAGGTGCGAAAAGTGGTTTTTCCACATTAATACATTGCAAAAGTGGTTTCCTGCACCAACACAAGTGCGAAAAGTGGTTTTTCAACACTAACACAAGTGCGAAAAGTGGTTTTTCAACCCTATCACAAGTGCAAAAAGTGTATTTTCCACACTAATACAAGTGCAAAAGTGGTTTCCTGTACCAACACAAGTGCGAAAAGTGGTTTTTCAACACTAACACAAGTGCGAAAAGTGGTTTTTCAACCCTATCACAAGTGCAAAAAGTGTTTTTTCCACACTAATACAAGTGCAAAAGTGGTTTCCTTCACCAACACAAGTGCGAAAAGTGGTTTTTCAACACTAACACAAGTGCGAAAAGTGGTTTTTCAACACTAACACAAGTGCGAAAAGTGGTTTTTCAACACTAACACAAGTGCGAAAGTATTTTTTCCACACTAATACAAGTGCAAAAGTGGTTTCCTGCACCAACACAAGTGCGAAAAGTGGTTTTTCAACACTAACACAACTGCGAAAAGTGGTTTTTCAACACTACCACAAGTGCGAACAGTGGTTTTTCCACACTAATACAAGTGCAAAAGTGGTTTCCTGCACCAACACAAGTGCGAAAAGTGGTTTTTTAACACTAACACAAGTGCGAAAAGTTGTTTTTCAACACTATCACAAGTGCAAAAAGTGTTTTTTCCACACTAATACAAGTGCAAAAGTGGTTTCCTGCACCAACACAAGTGCGAAAAGTGGTTTTTCAACACTAACACAAGTGCGAAAAGTGGTTTTTCAACACTAACACAAATGCGAAAAGTGGTTTTTCCACACTAATACAAGTGCAAAAGTGGTTTCCTGCACCAACACAATTGCGAAAAGTGGTTTTTCAACACTAACGCAAGTGCGAAAAGTAGTTTTTCAACACTAACACAAGTGCGAAAAGTGTTTTTTCCACACTAATACAAGTGCAAAAGTGGTTTCCTGCACCAACACAAGTGCGAAAAGTGGTTTTTCAACACCAACACAAGTACGAAAAGTGGTTTTTCAACACTAACACAAGTGCGAAAAGTGGTTTTTCAACACTATCACAAGTGCAAAAAGTGTTTTTTCCACACTAATACAAGTGCAAAAGTGGTTTCCTGCACCAACACAAGTGCGAAAAGTGGTTTTTCAACACTAACACAAGTGCGAAAAGTGGTTTTTCAACACTAACACAAGTGCGAAAAGTGGTTTTTCCACACTAATACAAGTGCAAAAGTGGTTTCCTGCACCAACACAAGTGCAAAAAGTGGTCTTTCAACACTAACACAAGTGCGAAAAGTGGTTTTTCAACACTATCACAAGTGCAAAAAGTGTTTTTTCCACACTAATACAAGTGCAAAAGTGGTTTCCTGCACCAACACAAGTGTGAAAAGTGGTTTTTCAACACTAACACAAGTGCGATAAGTGGTTTTTCAACACTAACACAAATGCGAAAAGTGGTTTTTCAACACTAACACAAGTGCGAAAAGTGGTTTTTCAACACTAACACAAGTGCGAAAAGTGGTTTTTCAACACTACCACAAGTGCAAAAAGTGTTTTTTCCACACTAATACAAGTGCAAAAGTGGTTTCCTGCACCAACACAAGTGCGAAAAGTGGTTTTTCAACACTAACACAAGTGCAAAAAGTGGTTTTTCAACACTAACACAAGTGCGAAAAGTGGTTTTTCAACACTAACACAAGTGCGAAAAGTGGTTTTTCAACACTAACACAAGTGCAAAAAGTGTTTTGTCCACACTAATACAAGTGCAAAAGTGGTTTCCTGCACCAACAGAAGTACGAAAAGTGGTTTTTCAACACTAACACAAGTGTGCAAAGTGGTTTTTCAACACTAACACAAGTGCAAAAAGTGTTTTTTCCACACTAATACAAGTGCAAAAGTGGTTTCCTGCACCAACAGAAGTACGAAAAGTGGTTTTTCAACACTAACACAAGTGCGAAAAGTGGTTTTTCAACACTAACACAAGTGCGAAAAGTGGTTTTTTCCACACTAATACAAGTGCAAAAGTGGTTTCCTGCACCAACACAAGTGCGAAAAGTGGTTTTTCAACACTAATCCAAGTGCGAAATGTGGTTTTTCAACACTAACACAAGTGCGAAAAGTGCTTTTTCCACACTAATACAAGTGCAAAAGTGGTTTCCTGCACCAACACAAGTGCGAAAAGTGGTTTTCAACACTAACACAAGTGCGAAAAGTGGTTTTTCCACACTAATACAAGTGCAAAAGTGGTTTCCTGCACCAACACAAGTGCGAAAAGTGGTTTTTCAACACTAACACAAGTGCGAAAAGTGGTTTTTCAACACTACCACAAGTGCAAAAAGTGTTTTTCCACACTAACACAAGTGCAAAAGTGGTTTCCTGCACCAACACAAGTGCGAAAAGTGGTTTTTCAACACTAACACAAGTGCAAAAAGTGGTTTTTCAACACTAACACAAGTGCGAAAAGTGGTTTTTCAACACTAACACAAGTGCGAAAAGTGGTTTTTCAACACTAACACAAGTGCAAAAAGTGGTTTTTCCACACTAATACAAGTGCAAAAGTGGTTTCCTGCACCAACACAAGTGCGAAAAGTGGTTTTTCAACACTAACACAAGTGCAAAAAGTGTTTTTTCCACACTAATACAAGTGCAAAAGTGGTTTCCTGAACCACCACAAGTGTGAAAAGTGGTTTTTCAACACGAACACAAGTGCGAAAAGTGGTTTTTCAACACTATCACAAGTGCAAAAAGTGTTTTTTCCACACTAATACAAGTGCAAAAGTGGTTTCCTGCACCAACACAAGTGCGAAAAGTGGTTTTTCAACACCAACACAAGTACGAAAAGTGGTTTTTCAACACTAACACAAGTGCGAAAAGTGGTTTTTCAACACTATCACAAGTGCAAAAAGTGTTTTTTCCACACTAATACAAGTGCAAAAGTGGTTTCCTGCACCAACACAAGTGCGAAAAGTGGTTTTTCAACACTAACACAAGTGCGAAAAGTGGTTTTTCAACACTAACACAAGTGCGAAAAGTGGTTTTTCCACACTAATACAAGTGCAAAAGTGGTTTCCTGCACCAACACAAGTGCGAAAAGTGGTTTTTCAACACTAACACAAGTGCGAAAAGTGGTTTTTCAACACTATCACAAGTGCAAAAAGTGTTTTTTCCACACTAATACAAGTGCAAAAGTGGTTTCCTGCACCAACACAAGTGTGAAAAGTGGTTTTTCAACACTAACACAAGTGCGAAAAGTGGTTTTTCAACACTAACACAAATGCGAAAAGTGGTTTTTCCACACTAATACAAGAGCAAAAGTGGTTTCCTGCACCAACACAAGTGCGAAAAGTGGTTTTTCAACACTAACACAAGTGCGAAAAGTGGTTTTTCAACACTATCACAAGTGCCAAAAGTGTTTTTTCCACACGAATTCAAGTGCAAAAGTGGTTTCGTGCACCAACACAAGTGCGAAAAGTGGTTTTTCAACACTAACACAAGTGCGAAAAGTGGTTTTTCAACACTAACACAAGTGCGAAAAGTGGTTTTTCCACACTAATACAAGTGCAAAGGTGGTTTCCTGCACCAACACAAGTGCGAAAAGTGGTTTTTCAACACTAACACAAGTGAGAAAAGTGGTTTTTCAACACTAACACAAGTGCGAAAATTGGTTTTTCAACACTATCACAAGTGCAAAAAGTGTTTTTTCCACACTAATACAAGTGCAAAAGTGGTTTCCTGCACCAACACAAGTGCGAAAAGTGGTTTTTCAACACTAACACAAGTGCGAAAAGTGGTTTTTCAACACGAACACAAGTGCGAAAAGTGGTTTTTCCACACTAATACAAGTGCAAAAGTGGTTTCCTGCACCAACACAAGTGCGAAAAGTGGTTTTTCAACACTAACACAAGTGCGAAAAGTGGTTTTTCAACACTATCACAAGTGCAAAAAGTGTATTTTCCACACTAATACAAGTGCAAAAGTGGTTTCCTGAACCACCACAAGTGTGAAAAGTGGTTTTTCAACACGAACACAAGTGCGAAAAGTGGTTTTTCAACACTATCACAAGTTCAAAAAGTGTTTTTTCCACACTAATACAAGTGCAAAAGTGGTTTCCTGCACCAACACAATTGCGAAAAGTGGTTTTTCAACACTAACGCAAGTGCGAAAAGTGGTTTTTCAACACTAACACAAATGCGAAAAGTGTTTTTTCCACACTAATACAAGTGCAAAAGTGGTTTCCTACACCAACACAAGTGCGAAAAGTGGTTTTTCAACACCAACACAAGTACGAAAAGTGGTTTTTCAACACTAACACAAGTGCGAAAAGTGGTTTTTCAACACTATCACAAGTGCAAAAAGTGTTTTTTCCACACTAATGCAAGTGCAAACGTGGTTTCCTGCACCAACACAAATGCGAAAAGTGGTTTTTCAACACTAACACAAGTGCGAAAAGTGGTTTTTCAACACTAACACAAGTGCGAAAAGTGGTTTTTCCACACTAATACAAGTGCAAAAGTGGTTTCCTGCACCAACACAAGTGCGAAAAGTGGTTTTTCAACACTAACACAAGTGCAAAAAGTGTTTTTTCCACACTAATACAAGTGCAAAAGTGGTTTCCTGAACCACCACAAGTGTGAAAAGTGGTTTTTCAACACGAACACAAGTGCGAAAAGTGGTTTTTCAACACTATCACAAGTGCAAAAAGTGTTTTTTCCACACTAATACAAGTGCAAAAGTGGTTTCCTGCACCAACACAATTGCGAAAAGTGGTTTTTCAACACTAACGCAAGTGCGAAAAGTAGTTTTTCAACACTAACACAAGTGCGAAAAGTGTTTTTTCCACACTAATACAAGTGCAAAAGTGGTTTCCTGCACCAACACAAGTGCGAAAAGTGGTTTTTCAACACCAACACAAGTACGAAAAGTGGTTTTTCAACACTAACACAAGTGCGAAAAGTGGTTTTTCAACACTATCACAAGTGCAAAAAGTGTTTTTTCCGCACTAATACAAGTGCAAAAGTGGTTTCCTGCACCAACACAAGTGCGAAAAGTGGTTTTTCAACACTAACACAAGTGCGAAAAGTGGTTTTTCAACACTAACACAAGTGCGAAAAGTGGTTTTTCCACACTAATACAAGTGCAAAAGTGGTTTCCTGCACCAACACAAGTGCGAAAAGTGGTTTTTCAACACTAACACAAGTGCGAAAAGTGGTTTTTCAACACTATCACAAGTGCAAAAAGTGTTTTTTCCACACTAATACAAGTGCAAAAGTGGTTTCCTGCACCAACACAAGTGTGAAAAGTGGTTTTTCAACACTAACACAAGTGCGATAAGTGGTTTTTCAACACTAACACAAATGCGAAAAGTGGTTTTTCAACACTAACACAAGTGCGAAAAGTGGTTTTTCAACACTAACACAAGTGCGAAAAGTGGTTTTTCAACACTACCACAAGTGCAAAAAGTGTTTTTTCCACACTAATACAAGTGCAAAAGTGGTTTCCTGCACCAACACAAGTGCGAAAAGTGGTTTTTCAACACTAACACAAGTGCAAAAAGTGGTTTTTCAACACTAACACAAGTGCGAAAAGTGGTTTTTCAACACTAACACAAGTGCGAAAAGTGGTTTTTCAACACTAACACAAGTGCAAAAAGTGTTTTGTCCACACTAATACAAGTGCAAAAGTGGTTTCCTGCACCAACAGAAGTACGAAAAGTGGTTTTTCAACACTAACACAAGTGTGCAAAGTGGTTTTTCAACACTAACACAAGTGCAAAAAGTGTTTTTTCCACACTAATACAAGTGCAAAAGTGGTTTCCTGCACCAACAGAAGTACGAAAAGTGGTTTTTCAACACTAACACAAGTGCGAAAAGTGGTTTTTCAACACTAACACAAGTGCGAAAAGTGGTTTTTTCCACACTAATACAAGTGCAAAAGTGGTTTCCTGCACCAACACAAGTGCGAAAAGTGGTTTTTCAACACTAACACAAGTGCGAAATGTGGTTTTTCAACACTAACACAAGTGTGAAAAGTGCTTTTTCCACACTAATACAAGTGCAAAAGTGGTTTCCTGCACCAACACAAGTGCGAAAAGTGGTTTTCAACACTAACACAAGTGCGAAAAGTGGTTTTTCCACACTAATACAAGTGCAAAAGTGGTTTCCTGCACCAACACAAGTGCGAAAAGTGGTTTTTCAACACTAACACAAGTGCGAAAAGTGGTTTTTCAACACTACCACAAGTGCAAAAAGTGTTTTTCCACACTAACACAAGTGCAAAAGTGGTTTCCTGCACCAACACAAGTGCGAAAAGTGGTTTTTCAACACTAACACAAGTGCAAAAAGTGGTTTTTCAACACTAACACAAGTGCGAAAAGTGGTTTTTCAACACTAACACAAGTGCGAAAAGTGGTTTTTCAACACTAACACAAGTGCAAAAAGTGGTTTTTCCACACTAATACAAGTGCAAAAGTGGTTTCCTGCACCAACACAAGTGCGAAAAGTGGTTTTTCAACACTAACACAAGTGTGAAAAGTGGTTTTTCCACACTAATACAAGTGCAAAAGTGGTTTCCTGCACCAACACAAGTGCGAAAAGTGGTTTTTCAACACTAACACAAGTGCGAAATGTGGTTTTTCAACACTAACACAAGTGCGAAAAGTGCTTTTTCCACACTAATACAAGTGCAAAAGTGGTTTCCTGCACCAACACAAGTGCGAAAAGTGGTTTTCAACACTAACACAAGTGCGAAAAGTGGTTTTTCCACACTAATACAAGTGCAAAAGTGGTTTCCTGCACCAACACAAGTGCGAAAAGTGGTTTTTCAACACTAACACAAGTGCGAAAAGTGGTTTTTCAACACTATCACAAGTGCAAAAAGTGTTTTTTCCACACTAATACAAGTGCGAAAAGTGGTTTTTCAGCACTAACACAAGTGCGAAAAGTGGTTTTTCCACACTAATACATTGCAAAAGTGGTTTCCTGCACCAACACAAGTGCGAAAAGTGGTTTTTCAACACTAACACAAGTGCGAAAAGTGGTTTTTCAACACTAACACAAGTGCGAAAGTGTTTTTTCCACACTAATACAAGTGCAAAAGTGGTTTCCTGCACCAACACAAGTACGAAAAGTGGTTTTTCAACACTAACACAACTGCGAAAAGTGGTTTTTCAACACTAACACAAGTGCGAAAAGTGGTTTTTCCACACTAATACAAGTGCAAAAGTGGTTTCCTGCACCAACAGAAGTACGAAAAGTGGTTTTTCAACACTAACACAAGTGCGAAAAGTGGTTTTTCTACACTAACACAAGTGCGAAAAGTGGTTTTTCCACACTAATACAAGTGCAAAAGTGGTTTCCTGCACCAACACAAGTGCGAAAAGTGGTTTTTCAACACTAACACAAGTGCGAAAAGTGGTTTTTCCACACTAATACAAGTGCAAAAGTGGTTTCCTGCACCAACACAAGTGCGAAAAGTGGTTTTTCAACACTAACACAAGTGCGAAAAGTGGTTTTTCAACACTAACACAAGTGTGAAAAGTGCTTTTTCCACACTAATACAAGTGCAAAAGTGGTTTCCTGCACCAACACAAGTGCGAAAAGTGGTTTTCAACACTAACACAAGTGCGAAAAGTGGTTTTTCCACACTAATACAAGTGCAAAAGTGGTTTCCTGCACCAACACAAGTGCGAAAAGTGGTTTTTCAACACTAACACAAGTGCGAAAAGTGGTTTTTCAACACTATCACAAGTGCAAAAAGTATTTTTTCCACACTAATACAAGTGCGAAAAGTGGTTTTTCAACACTAACACAGGTGCGAAAAGTGGTTTTTCCACATTAATACATTGCAAAAGTGGTTTCCTGCACCAACACAAGTGCGAAAAGTGGTTTTTCAACACTAACACAAGTGCGAAAAGTGGTTTTTCAACCCTATCACAAGTGCAAAAAGTGTATTTTCCACACTAATACAAGTGCAAAAGTGGTTTCCTGTACCAACACAAGTGCGAAAAGTGGTTTTTCAACACTAACACAAGTGCGAAAAGTGGTTTTTCAACCCTATCACAAGTGCAAAAAGTGTTTTTTCCACACTAATACAAGTGCAAAAGTGGTTTCCTTCACCAACACAAGTGCGAAAAGTGGTTTTTCAACACTAACACAAGTGCGAAAAGTGGTTTTTCAACACTAACACAAGTGCGAAAAGTGGTTTTTCAACACTAACACAAGTGCGAAAGTATTTTTTCCACACTAATACAAGTGCAAAAGTGGTTTCCTGCACCAACACAAGTGCGAAAAGTGGTTTTTCAACACTAACACAACTGCGAAAAGTGGTTTTTCAACACTACCACAAGTGCGAACAGTGGTTTTTCCACACTAATACAAGTGCAAAAGTGGTTTCCTGCACCAACACAAGTGCGAAAAGTGGTTTTTTAACACTAACACAAGTGCGAAAAGTTGTTTTTCAACACTATCACAAGTGCAAAAAGTGTTTTTTCCACACTAATACAAGTGCAAAAGTGGTTTCCTGCACCAACACAAGTGCGAAAAGTGGTTTTTCAACACTAACACAAGTGCGAAAAGTGGTTTTTCAACACTAACACAAATGCGAAAAGTGGTTTTTCCACACTAATACAAGTGCAAAAGTGGTTTCCTGCACCAACACAATTGCGAAAAGTGGTTTTTCAACACTAACGCAAGTGCGAAAAGTAGTTTTTCAACACTAACACAAGTGCGAAAAGTGTTTTTTCCACACTAATACAAGTGCAAAAGTGGTTTCCTGCACCAACACAAGTGCGAAAAGTGGTTTTTCAACACCAACACAAGTACGAAAAGTGGTTTTTCAACACTAACACAAGTGCGAAAAGTGGTTTTTCAACACTATCACAAGTGCAAAAAGTGTTTTTTCCACACTAATACAAGTGCAAAAGTGGTTTCCTGCACCAACACAAGTGCGAAAAGTGGTTTTTCAACACTAACACAAGTGCGAAAAGTGGTTTTTCAACACTAACACAAGTGCGAAAAGTGGTTTTTCCACACTAATACAAGTGCAAAAGTGGTTTCCTGCACCAACACAAGTGCGAAAAGTGGTTTTTCAACACTAACACAAGTGCGAAAAGTAGTTTTTCAACACTATCACAAGTGCAAAAAGTGTTTTTTCCACACTAATACAAGTGCAAAAGTGGTTTCCTGCACCAACACAAGTGTGAAAAGTGGTTTTTCAACACTAACACAAGTGCGATAAGTGGTTTTTCAACACTAACACAAATGCGAAAAGTGGTTTTTCAACACTAACACAAGTGCGAAAAGTGGTTTTTCAACACTAACACAAGTGCGAAAAGTGGTTTTTCAACACTACCACAAGTGCAAAAAGTGTTTTTTCCACACTAATACAAGTGCAAAAGTGGTTTCCTGCACCAACACAAGTGCGAAAAGTGGTTTTTCAACACTAACACAAGTGCAAAAAGTGGTTTTTCAACACTAACACAAGTGCGAAAAGTGGTTTTTCAACACTAACACAAGTGCGAAAAGTGGTTTTTCAACACTAACACAAGTGCAAAAAGTGTTTTGTCCACACTAATACAAGTGCAAAAGTGGTTTCCTGCACCAACAGAAGTACGAAAAGTGGTTTTTCAACACTAACACAAGTGTGCAAAGTGGTTTTTCAACACTAACACAAGTGCAAAAAGTGTTTTTTCCACACTAATACAAGTGCAAAAGTGGTTTCCTGCACCAACAGAAGTACGAAAAGTGGTTTTTCAACACTAACACAAGTGCGAAAAGTGGTTTTTCAACACTAACACAAGTGCGAAAAGTGGTTTTTTCCACACTAATACAAGTGCAAAAGTGGTTTCCTGCACCAACACAAGTGCGAAAAGTGGTTTTTCAACACTAACACAAGTGCGAAATGTGGTTTTTCAACACTAACACAAGTGCGAAAAGTGCTTTTTCCACACTAATACAAGTGCAAAAGTGGTTTCCTGCACCAACACAAGTGCGAAAAGTGGTTTTCAACACTAACACAAGTGCGAAAAGTGGTTTTTCCACACTAATACAAGTGCAAAAGTGGTTTCCTGCACCAACACAAGTGCGAAAAGTGGTTTTTCAACACTAACACAAGTGCGAAAAGTGGTTTTTCAACACTACCACAAGTGCAAAAAGTGTTTTTCCACACTAACACAAGTGCAAAAGTGGTTTCCTGCACCAACACAAGTGCGAAAAGTGGTTTTTCAACACTAACACAAGTGCAAAAAGTGGTTTTTCAACACTAACACAAGTGCGAAAAGTGGTTTTTCAACACTAACACAAGTGCGAAAAGTGGTTTTTCAACACTAACACAAGTGCGAAAAGTGGTTTTTCAACACTAACACAAGTGCGAAAAGTGGTTTTTCCACACTAATACAAGTGCAAAAGTGGTTTCCTGCACCAACACAAGTGCGAAAAGTGGTTTTTCAACACTAACACAAGTGCGAAAAGTGGTTTTTCAACACTATCACAAGTGCAAAAAGTGTTTTTTCCACACTAATACAAGTGCAAAAGTGGTTTCCTGCACCAACACAAGTGTGAAAAGTGGTTTTTCAACACTAACACAAGTGCGATAAGTGGTTTTTCAACACTAACACAAATGCGAAAAGTGGTTTTTCAACACTAACACAAGTGCGAAAAGTGGTTTTTCAACACTAACACAAGTGCGAAAAGTGGTTTTTCAACACTACCACAAGTGCAAAAAGTGTTTTTTCCACACTAATACAAGTGCAAAAGTGGTTTCCTGCACCAACACAAGTGCGAAAAGTGGTTTTTCAACACTAACACAAGTGCAAAAAGTGGTTTTTCAACACTAACACAAGTGCGAAAAGTGGTTTTTCAACACTAACACAAGTGCGAAAAGTGGTTTTTCAACACTAACACAAGTGCAAAAAGTGTTTTGTCCACACTAATACAAGTGCAAAAGTGGTTTCCTGCACCAACAGAAGTACGAAAAGTGGTTTTTCAACACTAACACAAGTGTGCAAAGTGGTTTTTCAACACTAACACAAGTGCAAAAAGTGTTTTTTCCACACTAATACAAGTGCAAAAGTGGTTTCCTGCACCAACAGAAGTACGAAAAGTGGTTTTTCAACACTAACACAAGTGCGAAAAGTGGTTTTTCAACACTAACACAAGTGCGAAAAGTGGTTTTTTCCACACTAATACAAGTGCAAAAGTGGTTTCCTGCACCAACACAAGTGCGAAAAGTGGTTTTTCAACACTAACACAAGTGCGAAATGTGGTTTTTCAACACTAACACAAGTGCGAAAAGTGCTTTTTCCACACTAATACAAGTGCAAAAGTGGTTTCCTGCACCAACACAAGTGCGAAAAGTGGTTTTCAACACTAACACAAGTGCGAAAAGTGGTTTTTCCACACTAATACAAGTGCAAAAGTGGTTTCCTGCACCAACACAAGTGCGAAAAGTGGTTTTTCAACACTAACACAAGTGCGAAAAGTGGTTTTTCAACACTACCACAAGTGCAAAAAGTGTTTTTCCACACTAACACAAGTGCAAAAGTGGTTTCCTGCACCAACACAAGTGCGAAAAGTGGTTTTTCAACACTAACACAAGTGCAAAAAGTGGTTTTTCAACACTAACACAAGTGCGAAAAGTGGTTTTTCAACACTAACACAAGTGCGAAAAGTGGTTTTTCAACACTAACACAAGTGCAAAAAGTGGTTTTTCCACACTAATACAAGTGCAAAAGTGGTTTCCTGCACCAACACAAGTGCGAAAAGTGGTTTTTCAACACTAACACAAGTGTGAAAAGTGGTTTTTCCACACTAATACAAGTGCAAAAGTGGTTTCCTGCACCAACACAAGTGCGAAAAGTGGTTTTTCAACACTAACACAAGTGCGAAATGTGGTTTTTCAACACTAACACAAGTGCGAAAAGTGCTTTTTCCACACTAATACAAGTGCAAAAGTGGTTTCCTGCACCAACACAAGTGCGAAAAGTGGTTTTCAACACTAACACAAGTGCGAAAAGTGGTTTTTCCACACTAATACAAGTGCAAAAGTGGTTTCCTGCACCAACACAAGTGCGAAAAGTGGTTTTTCAACACTAACACAAGTGCGAAAAGTGGTTTTTCAACACTATCACAAGTGCAAAAAGTGTTTTTTCCACACTAATACAAGTGCGAAAAGTGGTTTTTCAGCACTAACACAAGTGCGAAAAGTGGTTTTTCCACACTAATACATTGCAAAAGTGGTTTCCTGCACCAACACAAGTGCGAAAAGTGGTTTTTCAACACTAACACAAGTGCGAAAAGTGGTTTTTCAACACTAACACAAGTGCGAAAGTGTTTTTTCCACACTAATACAAGTGCAAAAGTGGTTTCCTGCACCAACACAAGTACGAAAAGTGGTTTTTCAACACTAACACAACTGCGAAAAGTGGTTTTTCAACACTAACACAAGTGCGAAAAGTGGTTTTTCCACACTAATACAAGTGCAAAAGTGGTTTCCTGCACCAACAGAAGTACGAAAAGTGGTTTTTCAACACTAACACAAGTGCGAAAAGTGGTTTTTCTACACTAACACAAGTGCGAAAAGTGGTTTTTCCACACTAATACAAGTGCAAAAGTGGTTTCCTGCACCAACACAAGTGCGAAAAGTGGTTTTTCAACACTAACACAAGTGCGAAAAGTGGTTTTTCCACACTAATACAAGTGCAAAAGTGGTTTCCTGCACCAACACAAGTGCGAAAAGTGGTTTTTCAACACTAACACAAGTGCGAAAAGTGGTTTTTCAACACTAACACAAGTGTGAAAAGTGCTTTTTCCACACTAATACAAGTGCAAAAGTGGTTTCCTGCACCAACACAAGTGCGAAAAGTGGTTTTCAACACTAACACAAGTGCGAAAAGTGGTTTTTCCACACTAATACAAGTGCAAAAGTGGTTTCCTGCACCAACACAAGTGCGAAAAGTGGTTTTTCAACACTAACACAAGTGCGAAAAGTGGTTTTTCAACACTATCACAAGTGCAAAAAGTATTTTTTCCACACTAATACAAGTGCGAAAAGTGGTTTTTCAACACTAACACAGGTGCGAAAAGTGGTTTTTCCACATTAATACATTGCAAAAGTGGTTTCCTGCACCAACACAAGTGCGAAAAGTGGTTTTTCAACACTAACACAAGTGCGAAAAGTGGTTTTTCAACCCTATCACAAGTGCAAAAAGTGTATTTTCCACACTAATACAAGTGCAAAAGTGGTTTCCTGTACCAACACAAGTGCGAAAAGTGGTTTTTCAACACTAACACAAGTGCGAAAAGTGGTTTTTCAACCCTATCACAAGTGCAAAAAGTGTTTTTTCCACACTAATACAAGTGCAAAAGTGGTTTCCTTCACCAACACAAGTGCGAAAAGTGGTTTTTCAACACTAACACAAGTGCGAAAAGTGGTTTTTCAACACTAACACAAGTGCGAAAAGTGGTTTTTCAACACTAACACAAGTGCGAAAGTATTTTTTCCACACTAATACAAGTGCAAAAGTGGTTTCCTGCACCAACACAAGTGCGAAAAGTGGTTTTTCAACACTAACACAACTGCGAAAAGTGGTTTTTCAACACTACCACAAGTGCGAACAGTGGTTTTTCCACACTAATACAAGTGCAAAAGTGGTTTCCTGCACCAACACAAGTGCGAAAAGTGGTTTTTTAACACTAACACAAGTGCGAAAAGTTGTTTTTCAACACTATCACAAGTGCAAAAAGTGTTTTTTCCACACTAATACAAGTGCAAAAGTGGTTTCCTGCACCAACACAAGTGCGAAAAGTGGTTTTTCAACACTAACACAAGTGCGAAAAGTGGTTTTTCAACACTAACACAAATGCGAAAAGTGGTTTTTCCACACTAATACAAGTGCAAAAGTGGTTTCCTGCACCAACACAATTGCGAAAAGTGGTTTTTCAACACTAACGCAAGTGCGAAAAGTAGTTTTTCAACACTAACACAAGTGCGAAAAGTGTTTTTTCCACACTAATACAAGTGCAAAAGTGGTTTCCTGCACCAACACAAGTGCGAAAAGTGGTTTTTCAACACCAACACAAGTACGAAAAGTGGTTTTTCAACACTAACACAAGTGCGAAAAGTGGTTTTTCAACACTATCACAAGTGCAAAAAGTGTTTTTTCCACACTAATACAAGTGCAAAAGTGGTTTCCTGCACCAACACAAGTGCGAAAAGTGGTTTTTCAACACTAACACAAGTGCGAAAAGTGGTTTTTCAACACTAACACAAGTGCGAAAAGTGGTTTTTCCACACTAATACAAGTGCAAAAGTGGTTTCCTGCACCAACACAAGTGCGAAAAGTGGTTTTTCAACACTAACACAAGTGCGAAAAGTAGTTTTTCAACACTATCACAAGTGCAAAAAGTGTTTTTTCCACACTAATACAAGTGCAAAAGTGGTTTCCTGCACCAACACAAGTGTGAAAAGTGGTTTTTCAACACTAACACAAGTGCGATAAGTGGTTTTTCAACACTAACACAAATGCGAAAAGTGGTTTTTCAACACTAACACAAGTGCGAAAAGTGGTTTTTCAACACTAACACAAGTGCGAAAAGTGGTTTTTCAACACTACCACAAGTGCAAAAAGTGTTTTTTCCACACTAATACAAGTGCAAAAGTGGTTTCCTGCACCAACACAAGTGCGAAAAGTGGTTTTTCAACACTAACACAAGTGCAAAAAGTGGTTTTTCAACACTAACACAAGTGCGAAAAGTGGTTTTTCAACACTAACACAAGTGCGAAAAGTGGTTTTTCAACACTAACACAAGTGCAAAAAGTGTTTTGTCCACACTAATACAAGTGCAAAAGTGGTTTCCTGCACCAACAGAAGTACGAAAAGTGGTTTTTCAACACTAACACAAGTGTGCAAAGTGGTTTTTCAACACTAACACAAGTGCAAAAAGTGTTTTTTCCACACTAATACAAGTGCAAAAGTGGTTTCCTGCACCAACAGAAGTACGAAAAGTGGTTTTTCAACACTAACACAAGTGCGAAAAGTGGTTTTTCAACACTAACACAAGTGCGAAAAGTGGTTTTTTCCACACTAATACAAGTGCAAAAGTGGTTTCCTGCACCAACACAAGTGCGAAAAGTGGTTTTTCAACACTAACACAAGTGCGAAATGTGGTTTTTCAACACTAACACAAGTGCGAAAAGTGCTTTTTCCACACTAATACAAGTGCAAAAGTGGTTTCCTGCACCAACACAAGTGCGAAAAGTGGTTTTCAACACTAACACAAGTGCGAAAAGTGGTTTTTCCACACTAATACAAGTGCAAAAGTGGTTTCCTGCACCAACACAAGTGCGAAAAGTGGTTTTTCAACACTAACACAAGTGCGAAAAGTGGTTTTTCAACACTACCACAAGTGCAAAAAGTGTTTTTCCACACTAACACAAGTGCAAAAGTGGTTTCCTGCACCAACACAAGTGCGAAAAGTGGTTTTTCAACACTAACACAAGTGCAAAAAGTGGTTTTTCAACACTAACACAAGTGCGAAAAGTGGTTTTTCAACACTAACACAAGTGCGAAAAGTGGTTTTTCAACACTAACACAAGTGCAAAAAGTGGTTTTTCCACACTAATACAAGTGCAAAAGTGGTTTCCTGCACCAACACAAGTGCGAAAAGTGGTTTTTCAACACTAACACAAGTGCGAAAAGTGGTTTTTCCACACTAATACAAGTGCAAAAGTGGTTTCCTGCACCAACACAAGTGCGAAAAGTGGTTTTTCAACACTAACACAAGTGCGAAATGTGGTTTTTCAACACTAACACAAGTGCGAAAAGTGCTTTTTCCACACTAATACAAGTGCAAAAGTGGTTTCCTGCACCAACACAAGTGCGAAAAGTGGTTTTCAACACTAACACAAGTGCGAAAAGTGGTTTTTCCACACTAATACAAGTGCAAAAGTGGTTTCCTGCACCAACACAAGTGCGAAAATTGGTTTTTCAACACTAACACAAGTGCGAAAAGTGGTTTTTCAACACTATCACAAGTGCAAAAAGTGTTTTTTCCACACTAATACAAGTGCGAAAAGTGGTTTTTCAGCACTAACACAAGTGCGAAAAGTGGTTTTTCCACACTAATACATTGCAAAAGTGGTTTCCTGCACCAACACAAGTGCGAAAAGTGGTTTTTCAACACTAACACAAGTGCGAAAAGTGGTTTTTCAACACTAACACAAGTGCGAAAGTGTTTTTTCCACACTAATACAAGTGCAAAAGTGGTTTCCTGCACCAACACAAGTACGAAAAGTGGTTTTTCAACACTAACACAACTGCGAAAAGTGGTTTTTCAACACTAACACAAGTGCGAAAAGTGGTTTTTCCACACTAATACAAGTGCAAAAGTGGTTTCCTGCACCAACAGAAGTACGAAAAGTGGTTTTTCAACACTAACACAAGTGCGAAAAGTGGTTTTTCTACACTAACACAAGTGCGAAAAGTGGTTTTTCCACACTAATACAAGTGCAAAAGTGGTTTCCTGCACCAACACAAGTGCGAAAAGTGGTTTTTCAACACTAACACAAGTGCGAAAAGTGGTTTTTCCACACTAATACAAGTGCAAAAGTGGTTTCCTGCACCAACACAAGTGCGAAAAGTGGTTTTTCAACACTAACACAAGTGCGAAAAGTGGTTTTTCAACACTAACACAAGTGTGAAAAGTGCTTTTTCCACACTAATACAAGTGCAAAAGTGGTTTCCTGCACCAACACAAGTGCGAAAAGTGGTTTTCAACACTAACACAAGTGCGAAAAGTGGTTTTTCCACACTAATACAAGTGCAAAAGTGGTTTCCTGCACCAACACAAGTGCGAAAAGTGGTTTTTCAACACTAACACAAGTGCGAAAAGTGGTTTTTCAACACTATCACAAGTGCAAAAAGTATTTTTTCCACACTAATACAAGTGCGAAAAGTGGTTTTTCAACACTAACACAGGTGCGAAAAGTGGTTTTTCCACATTAATACATTGCAAAAGTGGTTTCCTGCACCAACACAAGTGCGAAAAGTGGTTTTTCAACACTAACACAAGTGCGAAAAGTGGTTTTTCAACCCTATCACAAGTGCAAAAAGTGTATTTTCCACACTAATACAAGTGCAAAAGTGGTTTCCTGTACCAACACAAGTGCGAAAAGTGGTTTTTCAACACTAACACAAGTGCGAAAAGTGGTTTTTCAACCCTATCACAAGTGCAAAAAGTGTTTTTTCCACACTAATACAAGTGCAAAAGTGGTTTCCTTCACCAACACAAGTGCGAAAAGTGGTTTTTCAACACTAACACAAGTGCGAAAAGTGGTTTTTCAACACTAACACAAGTGCGAAAAGTGGTTTTTCAACACTAACACAAGTGCGAAAGTATTTTTTCCACACTAATACAAGTGCAAAAGTGGTTTCCTGCACCAACACAAGTGCGAAAAGTGGTTTTTCAACACTAACACAACTGCGAAAAGTGGTTTTTCAACACTACCACAAGTGCGAACAGTGGTTTTTCCACACTAATACAAGTGCAAAAGTGGTTTCCTGCACCAACACAAGTGCGAAAAGTGGTTTTTTAACACTAACACAAGTGCGAAAAGTTGTTTTTCAACACTATCACAAGTGCAAAAAGTGTTTTTTCCACACTAATACAAGTGCAAAAGTGGTTTCCTGCACCAACACAAGTGCGAAAAGTGGTTTTTCAACACTAACACAAGTGCGAAAAGTGGTTTTTCAACACTAACACAAATGCGAAAAGTGGTTTTTCCACACTAATACAAGTGCAAAAGTGGTTTCCTGCACCAACACAAGTGCGAAAAGTGGTTTTTCAACACTAACACAAGTGCGAAAAGTGGTTTTTCAACACTAACACAAATGCGAAAAGTGGTTTTTTCCACACTAATACAAGTGCAAAAGTGGTTTCCTTCACCAACACAAGTGCGAAAAGTGGTTTTTCAACACTAACACAAGTGCGAAAAGTAGTTTTTCAACACTATCACAAGTGCCAAAAGTGTTTTTTCCACACTAATTCAAGTGCAAAAGTGGTTTCGTGCACCAACACAAGTGCGAAAAGTGGTTTTTCAACACTAACACAAGTGCGAAAAGTGGTTTTTCAACACTAGCACAAGTGCGAAAAGTGTTTTTTCCACACTAATACAAGTGCAAAGGTGGTTTCCTGCACCAACACAAGTGCGAAAAGTGGTTTTTCCACACTAACACAAGTGCAAAAGTGGTTTCCTGCACCAACACAAGTGCGAAAAGTGGTTTTTCAACACTAACACAAGTGCGAAAAGTGGTTTTTCAACACGAACACAAGTGCGAAAAGTGGTTTTCCACACTAATACAAGTGCAAAAGTGGTTTCCTGCACCAACACAAGTGCGAAAAGTGGTTTTTCAACACTAACACAAGTGCGAAAAGTGGTTTTTCAACACTATCACAAGTGCAAAAAGTGTTTTTTCCACACTAATACAAGTGCAAAAGTGGTTTCCTGAACCACCACAAGTGTGAAAAGTGGTTTTTCAACACGAACACAAGTGCGAAAAGTGGTTTTTCAACACTATCACAAGTGCAAAAAGTGTTTTTTCCACACTAATACAAGTGCCAAAGTGGTTTCCTGCACCAACACAATTGCCAAAAGTGGTTTTTCAACACTAACGCAAGTGCGAAAAGTGGTTTTTCAACACTAACACAAGTGCGAAAAGTGTTTTTTCCACACTAATACAAGTGCAAAAGTGGTTTCCTGCACCAACACAAGTGCGAAAAGTGGTTTTTCAACACCAACACAAGTACGAAAAGTGGTTTTTCAACACTAACACAAGTGCGAAAAGTGGTTTTTCAACACTATCACAAGTGCAAAAAGTGTTTTTTCCACACTAATACAAGTGCAAAAGTGGTTTCCTGCACCAACACAAGTGCGAAAAGTGGTTTTTCAACACTAACACAAGTGCGAAAAGTGGTTTTTCAACACTAACACAAGTGCGAAAAGTGGTTTTTCCACACTAATACAAGTGCAAAAGTGGTTTCCTGCACCAACACAAGTGTGAAAAGTGGTTTTTCAACACTAACACAAGTGCGATAAGTGGTTTTTCAACACTAACACAAATGCGAAAAGTGGTTTTTCAACACTAACACAAGTGCGAAAAGTGGTTTTTCAACACTAACACAAGTGCGAAAAGTGGTTTTTCAACACTACCACAAGTGCAAAAAGTGTTTTTTCCACACTAATACAAGTGCAAAAGTGGTTTCCTGCACCAACACAAGTGCGAAAAGTGGTTTTTCAACACTAACACAAGTGCAAAAAGTGGTTTTTCAACACTAACACAAGTGCGAAAAGTGGTTTTTCAACACTAACACAAGTGCGAAAAGTGGTTTTTCAACACTAACACAAGTGCAAAAAGTGTTTTGTCCACACTAATACAAGTGCAAAAGTGGTTTCCTGCACCAACAGAAGTACGAAAAGTGGTTTTTCAACACTAACACAAGTGCGAAAAGTGGTTTTTCAACACTAACACAAGTGCAAAAAGTGTTTTTTCCACACTAATACAAGTGCAAAAGTGGTTTCCTGCACCAACAGAAGTACGAAAAGTGGTTTTTCAACACTAACACAAGTGTGCAAAGTGGTTTTTCAACACTAACACAAGTGCAAAAAGTGTTTTTTCCACACTAATACAAGTGCAAAAGTGGTTTCCTGCACCAACAGAAGTACGAAAAGTGGTTTTTCAACACTAACACAAGTGCGAAAAGTGGTTTTTCAACACTAACACAAGTGCGAAAAGTGGTTTTTCCACACTAATACAAGTGCAAAAGTGGTTTCCTGCACCAACACAAGTGCGAAAAGTGGTTTTTCAACACTAACACAAGTGCGAAATGTGGTTTTTCAACACTAACACAAGTGCGAAAAGTGCTTTTTCCACACTAATACAAGTGCAAAAGTGGTTTCCTGCACCAACACAAGTGCGAAAAGTGGTTTTCAGCACTAACACAAGTGCGAAAAGTGGTTTTTCCACACTAATACAAGTGCAAAAGTGGTTTCCTGCACCAACACAAGTGCGAAAAGTGGTTTTTCAACACTAACACAAGTGCGAAAAGTGGTTTTTCAACACTATCACAAGTGCAAAAAGTGTTTTTTCCACACTAATACAAGTGCGAAAAGTGGTTTTTTCAACACTAACACAAGTGCGAAAAGTGGTTTTTCCACACTAATACATTGCAAAAGTGGTTTCCTGCACCTACACAAGTGCGAAAAGTGGTTTTTCAACACTAACACAAGTGCGAAAAGTGGTTTTTCAACCCTATCACAAGTGCAAAAAGTGTTTTTTCCACACTAATACAAGTGCAAAAGTGGTTTCCTGCACCAACACAAGTGCGAAAAGTGGTTTTTCAACACTAACACAAGTGCGAAAAGTGGTTTTTCAACACTAACACAAGTGCGAAAAGTGGTTTTTCAACACTAACACAAGTGCGAAAGTGTTTTTTCCACACTAATACAAGTGCAAAAGTGGTTTCCTGCACCAACACAAGTACGAAACGTGGTTTTTCAACACTAACACAACTGCGAAAAGTGGTTTTTCAACACTAACACAAGTGCGAAAAGTGGTTTTTCCACACTAATACAAGTGCAAAAGTGGTTTCCTGCACCAACACAAGTGCGAAAAGTGGTTTTTTAACACTAACACAAGTGCGAAAAGTGGTTTATCAACACTATCACAAGTGCAAAAAGTGTATTTTCCACACTAATACAAGTGCAAAAGTGGTTTCCTGCACCAACACAAGTGCGAAAAGTGGTTTTTCAACACTAAGACAAGTGCGAAAAGTGGTTTTTCAACACTATCACAAGTGCCAAAAGTGTTTTTTCCACACTAATACAAGTGCAAAAGTGGTTTCCTGCACCAACACAAGTGCGAAAAGTGGTTTTTCAACACTAACACAAGTGCGAAAAGTGGTGTTTCAACACTATCACAAGTGCCAAAAGTGTTTTTTCCACACTAATTCAAGTGCAAAAGTGGTTTCCTGCACCAACACAAGTGCGAAAAGTGGTTTTTCAACACTAACACAAGTGCGAAAAGTGGTTTTTCAACACTAACACAAGTGTGAAAAGTGTTTTTTCCACACTAATACAAGTGCAAAAGTGGTTTCCTGCACCAACAGAAGTACGAAAAGTGGTTTTTCAACACTAACACAAGTGCGAAAAGTGGTTTTTCTACACTACCACAAGTGCGAAAAGTGGTTTTTCCACACTAATACAAGTGCAAAAGTGGTTTCCTGCACCAACACAAGTGCGAAAAGTGGTTTTTCAACACTAACACAAGTGCGAAAAGTGGTTTTTCCACACTAATACAAGTGCAAAAGTGGTTTCCTGCACCAACACAAGTGCGAAAAGTGGTTTTTCAACACTAACACAAGTGCGAAAAGTGGTTTTTCAACACTAACACAAGTGCGAAAAGTGGTTTTTCCACACTAATACAAGTGCAAAAGTGGTTTCCTGCACCAACACAAGTGCGAAAAGTGGTTTTTCAACACTAACACAAGTGCGAAAAGTGGTTTTTCAACACTATCACAAGTGCAAAAAGTATTTTTTCCACACTAATACAAGTGCGAAAAGTGGTTTTTCAACACTAACACAGGTGCGAAAAGTGGTTTTTCCACATTAATACATTGCAAAAGTGGTTTCCTGCACCAACACAAGTGCGAAAAGTGGTTTTTCAACACTAACACAAGTGCGAAAAGTGGTTTTTCAACCCTATCACAAGTGCAAAAAGTGTATTTTCCACACTAATACAAGTGCAAAAGTGGTTTCCTGTACCAACACAAGTGCGAAAAGTGGTTTTTCAACACTAACACAAGTGCGAAAAGTGGTTTTTCAACACTAACACAAGTGCGAAAAGTGGTTTTTCAACACTAACACAAGTGCGAAAGTGTTTTTTCCACACTAATACAAGTGCAAAAGTAGTTTCCTGCACCAACACAAGTACGAAAAGTGGTTTTTCAACACTAACACAACTGCGAAAAGTGGTTTTTCAACACTAACACAAGTGCGAAAAGTGGTTTTTCCCACACTAATACAAGTGCAAAAGTGGTTTCCTGCACCAACACAAGTGCGAAAAGTGGTTTTTTAACACTAACACAAGTGCGAAAAGTGGTTTTTCCCACACTAATACAAGTGCAAAAGTGGTTTCCTGCACCAACACAAGTGCGAAAAGTGCTTTTTCCACACTAATACAAGTGCAAAAGTGGTTTCCTGCACCAACACAAGTGCGAAAAGTGGTTTTCAGCACTAACACAAGTGCGAAAAGTGGTTTTTCCACACTAATACAAGTGCAAAAGTGGTTTCCTGCACCAACACAAGTGCGAAAAGTGGTTTTTCAACACTAACACAAGTGCGAAAAGTGGTTTTTCAACACTATCACAAGTGCAAAAAGTGTTTTTTCCACACTAATACAAGTGCGAAAAGTGGTTTTTTCAACACTAACACAAGTGCGAAAAGTGGTTTTTCCACACTAATACATTGCAAAAGTGGTTTCCTGCACCTACACAAGTGCGAAAAGTGGTTTTTCAACACTAACACAAGTGCGAAAAGTGGTTTTTCAACCCTATCACAAGTGCAAAAAGTGTTTTTTCCACACTAATACAAGTGCAAAAGTGGTTTCCTGCACCAACACAAGTGCGAAAAGTGGTTTTTCAACACTAACACAAGTGCGAAAAGTGGTTTTTCAACACTAACACAAGTGCGAAAAGTGGTTTTTCAACACTAACACAAGTGCGAAAGTGTTTTTTCCACACTAATACAAGTGCAAAAGTGGTTTCCTGCACCAACACAAGTACGAAACGTGGTTTTTCAACACTAACACAACTGCGAAAAGTGGTTTTTCAACACTAACACAAGTGCGAAAAGTGGTTTTTCCACACTAATACAAGTGCAAAAGTGGTTTCCTGCACCAACACAAGTGCGAAAAGTGGTTTTTTAACACTAACACAAGTGCGAAAAGTGGTTTATCAACACTATCACAAGTGCAAAAAGTGTATTTTCCACACTAATACAAGTGCAAAAGTGGTTTCCTGCACCAACACAAGTGCGAAAAGTGGTTTTTCAACACTAAGACAAGTGCGAAAAGTGGTTTTTCAACACTATCACAAGTGCCAAAAGTGTTTTTTCCACACTAATACAAGTGCAAAAGTGGTTTCCTGCACCAACACAAGTGCGAAAAGTGGTTTTTCAACACTAACACAAGTGCGAAAAGTGGTGTTTCAACACTATCACAAGTGCCAAAAGTGTTTTTTCCACACTAATTCAAGTGCAAAAGTGGTTTCCTGCACCAACACAAGTGCGAAAAGTGGTTTTTCAACACTAACACAAGTGCGAAAAGTGGTTTTTCAACACTAACACAAGTGTGAAAAGTGTTTTTTCCACACTAATACAAGTGCAAAAGTGGTTTCCTGCACCAACAGAAGTACGAAAAGTGGTTTTTCAACACTAACACAAGTGCGAAAAGTGGTTTTTCTACACTACCACAAGTGCGAAAAGTGGTTTTTCCACACTAATACAAGTGCAAAAGTGGTTTCCTGCACCAACACAAGTGCGAAAAGTGGTTTTTCAACACTAACACAAGTGCGAAAAGTGGTTTTTCCACACTAATACAAGTGCAAAAGTGGTTTCCTGCACCAACACAAGTGCGAAAAGTGGTTTTTCAACACTAACACAAGTGCGAAAAGTGGTTTTTCAACACTAACACAAGTGCGAAAAGTGGTTTTTCCACACTAATACAAGTGCAAAAGTGGTTTCCTGCACCAACACAAGTGCGAAAAGTGGTTTTTCAACACTAACACAAGTGCGAAAAGTGGTTTTTCAACACTATCACAAGTGCAAAAAGTATTTTTTCCACACTAATACAAGTGCGAAAAGTGGTTTTTCAACACTAACACAGGTGCGAAAAGTGGTTTTTCCACATTAATACATTGCAAAAGTGGTTTCCTGCACCAACACAAGTGCGAAAAGTGGTTTTTCAACACTAACACAAGTGCGAAAAGTGGTTTTTCAACCCTATCACAAGTGCAAAAAGTGTATTTTCCACACTAATACAAGTGCAAAAGTGGTTTCCTGTACCAACACAAGTGCGAAAAGTGGTTTTTCAACACTAACACAAGTGCGAAAAGTGGTTTTTCAACACTAACACAAGTGCGAAAAGTGGTTTTTCAACACTAACACAAGTGCGAAAGTGTTTTTTCCACACTAATACAAGTGCAAAAGTAGTTTCCTGCACCAACACAAGTACGAAAAGTGGTTTTTCAACACTAACACAACTGCGAAAAGTGGTTTTTCAACACTAACACAAGTGCGAAAAGTGGTTTTTCCCACACTAATACAAGTGCAAAAGTGGTTTCCTGCACCAACACAAGTGCGAAAAGTGGTTTTTTAACACTAACACAAGTGCGAAAAGTGGTTTTTCAACACTATCACAAGTGCAAAAAGTGTTTTTTCCACACTAATACAAGTGCAAAAGTGGTTTCCTGCACCAACACAAGTGCGAAAAGTGGTTTTTCAACACTAACACAAGTGCGAAAAGTGGTTTTTCAACACTAACACAAATGCGAAAAGTGGTTTTTCCACACTAATACAAGTGCAAAAGTGATTTCCTGCACCAACACAAGTGCGAAAAGTGGTTTTTCAACACTAACACAAGTGCGAAAAGTGGTTTTTCAACACTATCACAAGTGCCAAAAGTGTTTTTTCCACACTAATTCAAGTGCAAAAGTGGTTTCCTGCACCAACACAAGTGCGAAAAGTGGTTTTTCAACACTAACACAAGTGCGAAAAGTGGTTTTTCAACACTAACACAAATGCGAAAAGTGGTTTTTCCACACTAATACAAGAGCAAAAGTGGTTTCCTGCACCAACACAAGTGCGAAAAGTGGTTTTTCAACACTAACACAAGTGCGAAAAGTGGTTTTTCAACACTATCACAAGTGCCAAAAGTGTTTTTTCCACACTAATTCAAGTGCAAAAGTGGTTTCGTGCACCAACACAAGTGCGAAAAGTGGTTTTTCAACACTAACACAAGTGCGAAAAGTGGTTTTTCAACACTAACACAAGTGCGAAAAGTGTTTTTTCCACACTAATACAAGTGCAAAGGTGGTTTCCTGCACCAACACAAGTGCGAAAAGTGGTTTTTCAACACTAACACAAGTGAGAAAAGTGGTTTTTCAACACTAACACAAGTGCGAAAAGTGGTTTTTCAACACTTTCACAAGTGCAAAAAGTGTTTTTTCCACACTAATACAAGTGCAAAAGTGGTTTCCTGCACCAACACAAGTGCGAAAAGTGGTTTTTCAACACTAACACAAGTGCGAAAAGTGGTTTTTCAACACGAACACAAGTGCGAAAAGTGGTTTTTCCACACTAATACAAGTGCAAAAGTGGTTTCCTGCACCAACACAAGTGCGAAAAGTGGTTTTTCAACACTAACACAAGTGCGAAAAGTGGTTTTTCAACACTATCACAAGTGCAAAAAGTGTTTTTTCCACACTAATACAAGTGCAAAAGTGGTTTCCTGAACCACCACAAGTGTGAAAAGTGGTTTTTCAACACGAACACAAGTGCGAAAAGTGGTTTTTCAACACTATCACAAGTTCAAAAAGTGTTTTTTCCACACTAATACAAGTGCAAAAGTGGTTTCCTGCACCAACACAATTGCGAAAAGTGGTTTTTCAACACTAACGCAAGTGCGAAAAGTGGTTTTTCAACACTAACACAAATGCGAAAAGTGTTTTTTCCACACTAATACAAGTGCAAAAGTGGTTTGATACACCAACACAAGTGCGAAAAGTGGTTTTTCAACACCAACACAAGTACGAAAAGTGGTTTTTCAACACTAACACAAGTGCGAAAAGTGGTTTTTCAACACTATCACAAGTGCAAAAAGTGTTTTTTCCACACTAATACAAGTGCAAAAGTGGTTTCCTGCACCAACACAAATGCGAAAAGTGGTTTTTCAACACTAACACAAGTGCGAAAAGTGGTTTTTCCACACTAATACAAGTGCAAAAGTGGTTTCCTGCACCAACACAAGTGCGAAAAGTGGTTTTTCAACACTAACACAAGTGCAAAAAGTGTTTTTTCCACACTAATACAAGTGCAAAAGTGGTTTCCTGAACCACCACAAGTGTGAAAAGTGGTTTTTCAACACGAACACAAGTGCGAAAAGTGGTTTTTCAACACTATCACAAGTTCAAAAAGTGTTTTTTCCACACTAATACAAGTGCAAAAGTGGTTTCCTGCACCAACACAAGTGCGAAAAGTGGTTTTTCAACACCAACACAAGTACGAAAAGTGGTTTTTCAACACTAACACAAGTGCGAAAAGTGGTTTTTCAACACTATCACAAGTGCAAAAAGTGTTTTTTCCACACTAATACAAGTGCAAAAGTGGTTTCCTGCACCAACACAAGTGCGAAAAGTGGTTTTTCAACACTAACACAAGTGCGAAAAGTGGTTTTTCAACACTAACACAAGTGCGAAAAGTGGTTTTTCCACACTAATACAAGTGCAAAAGTGGTTTCCTGCACCAACACAAGTGCGAAAAGTGGTTTTTCAACACTAACACAAGTGCGAAAAGTGGTTTTTCAACACTATCACAAGTGCAAAAAGTGTTTTTTCCACACTAATACAAGTGCAAAAGTGGTTTCCTGCACCAACACAAGTGTGAAAAGTGGTTTTTCAACACTAACACAAGTGCGAAAAGTGGTTTTTCAACACTAACACAAATGCGAAAAGTGGTTTTTCCACACTAATACAAGAGCAAAAGTGGTTTCCTGCACCAACACAAGTGCGAAAAGTGGTTTTTCAACACTAACACAAGTGCGAAAAGTGGTTTTTCAACACTATCACAAGTGCCAAAAGTGTTTTTTCCACACTAATTCAAGTGCAAAAGTGGTTTCGTGCACCAACACAAGTGCGAAAAGTGGTTTTTCAACACCAACACAAGTGCGAAAAGTGGTTTTTCAACACTAACACAAGTGCGAAAAGTGTTTTTTCCACACTAATACAAGTGCAAAGGTGGTTTCCTGCACCAACACAAGTGCGAAAAGTGGTTTTTCAACACTAACACAAGTGAGAAAAGTGGTTTTTCAACACTAACACAAGTGCGAAAATTGGTTTTTCAACACTATCACAAGTGCAAAAAGTGTTTTTTCCACACTAATACAAGTGCAAAAGTGGTTTCCTGCACCAACACAAGTGCGAAAAGTGGTTTTTCAACACTAACACAAGTGCGAAAAGTGGTTTTTCAACACGAACACAAGTGCGAAAAGTGGTTTTTCCACACTAATACAAGTGCAAAAGTGGTTTCCTGCACCAACACAAGTGCGAAAAGTGGTTTTTCAACACTAACACAAGTGCGAAAAGTGGTTTTTCAACACTATCACAAGTGCAAAAAGTGTTTTTTCCACACTAATACAAGTGCAAAAGTGGTTTCCTGAACCACCACAAGTGTGAAAAGTGGTTTTTCAACACGAACACAAGTGCGAAAAGTGGTTTTTCAACACTATCACAAGTTCAAAAAGTGTTTTTTCCACACTAATACAAGTGCAAAAGTGGTTTCCTGCACCAACACAATTGCGAAAAGTGGTTTTTCAACACTAACGCAAGTGCGAAAAGTGGTTTTTCAACACTAACACAAATGCGAAAAGTGTTTTTTCCACACTAATACAAGTGCAAAAGTGGTTTCCTACACCAACACAAGTGCGAAAAGTGGTTTTTCAACACCAACACAAGTACGAAAAGTGGTTTTTCAACACTAACACAAGTGCGAAAAGTGGTTTTTCAACACTATCACAAGTGCAAAAAGTGTTTTTTCCACACTAATGCAAGTGCAAAAGTGGTTTCCTGCACCAACACAAATGCGAAAAGTGGTTTTTCAACACTAACACAAGTGCGAAAAGTGGTTTTTCAACACTAACACAAGTGCGAAAAGTGGTTTTTCCACACTAATACAAGTGCAAAAGTGGTTTCCTGCACCAACACAAGTGCGAAAAGTGGTTTTTCAACACTAACACAAGTGCAAAAAGTGTTTTTTCCACACTAATACAAGTGCAAATGTGGTTTCCTGAACCACCACAAGTGTGAAAAGTGGTTTTTCAACACGAACACAAGTGCGAAAAGTGGTTTTTCAACACTATCACAAGTGCAAAAAGTGTTTTTTCCACACTAATACAAGTGCAAAAGTGGTTTCCTGCACCAACACAAGTGCGAAAAGTGGTTTTTCAACACCAACACAAGTACGAAAAGTGGTTTTTCAACACTAACACAAGTGCGAAAAGTGGTTTTTCAACACTATCACAAGTGCAAAAAGTGTTTTTTCCACACTAATACAAGTGCAAAAGTGGTTTCCTGCACCAACACAAGTGCGAAAAGTGGTTTTTCAACACTAACACAAGTGCGAAAAGTGGTTTTTCAACACTAACACAAGTGCGAAAAGTGGTTTTTCCACACTAATACAAGTGCAAAAGTGGTTTCCTGCACCAACACAAGTGCGAAAAGTGGTTTTTCAACACTAACACAAGTGCGAAAAGTGGTTTTTCAACACTATCACAAGTGCAAAAAGTGTTTTTTCCACACTAATACAAGTGCAAAAGTGGTTTCCTGCACCAACACAAGTGTGAAAAGTGGTTTTTCAACACTAACACAAGTGCGAAAAGTGGTTTTTCAACACTAACACAAATGCGAAAAGTGGTTTTTCCACACTAATACAAGAGCAAAAGTGGTTTCCTGCACCAACACAAGTGCGAAAAGTGGTTTTTCAACACTAACACAAGTGCGAAAAGTGGTTTTTCAACACTAACACAAGTGCGAAAAGTGTTTTTTCCACACTAATACAAGTGCAAAGGTGGTTTCCTGCACCAACACAAGTGCGAAAAGTGGTTTTTCAACACTAACACAAGTTAGAAAAGTGGTTTTTCAACACTAACACAAGTGCGAAAATTGGTTTTTCAACACTATCACAAGTGCAAAAAGTGTTTTTTCCACACTAATACAAGTGCAAAAGTGGTTTCCTGCACCAACACAAGTGCGAAAAGTGGTTTTTCAACACTAACACAAGTGCGAAAAGTGGTTTTTCAACACGAACACAAATGCGAAAAGTGGTTTTTCCACACTAATACAAGTGCAAAAGTGGTTTCCTGCACCAACACAAGTGCGAAAAGTGGTTTTTCAACACTAACACAAGTGCGAAAAGTGGTTTTTCAACACTATCACAAGTGCAAAAAGTGTTTTTTCCACACTAATACAAGTGCAAAAGTGGTTTCCTGAACCACCACAAGTGTGAAAAGTGGTTTTTCAACACGAACACAAGTGCGAAAAGTGGTTTTTCAACACTATCACAAGTTCAAAAAGTGTTTTTTCCACACTAATACAAGTGCAAAAGTGGTTTCCTGCACCAACACAATTGCGAAAAGTGGTTTTTCAACACTAACGCAAGTGCGAAAAGTGGTTTTTCAACACTAACACAAATGCGAAAAGTGTTTTTTCCACACTAATACAAGTGCAAAAGTGGTTTCCTACACCAACACAAGTGCGAAAAGTGGTTTTTCAACACCAACACAAGTACGAAAAGTGGTTTTTCAACACTAACACAAGTGCGAAAAGTGGTTTTTCAACACTATCACAAGTGCAAAAAGTGTTTTTTCCACACTAATGCAAGTGCAAAAGTGGTTTCCTGCACCAACACAAATGCGAAAAGTGGTTTTTCAACACTAACACAAGTGCGAAAAGTGGTTTTTCAACACTAACACAAGTGCGAAAAGTGGTTTTTCCACACTAATACAAGTGCAAAAGTGGTTTCCTGCACCAACACAAGTGCGAAAAGTGGTTTTTCAACACTAACACAAGTGCAAAAAGTGTTTTTTCCACACTAATACAAGTGCAAATGTGGTTTCCTGAACCACCACAAGTGTGAAAAGTGGTTTTTCAACACGAACACAAGTGCGAAAAGTGGTTTTTCAACACTATCACAAGTGCAAAAAGTGTTTTTTCCACACTAATACAAGTGCAAAAGTGGTTTCCTGCACCAACACAATTGCGAAAAGTGGTTTTTCAACACTAACGCAAGTGCGAAAAGTAGTTTTTCAACACTAACACAAGTGCGAAAAGTGTTTTTTCCACACTAATACAAGTGCAAAAGTGGTTTCCTGCACCAACACAAGTGCGAAAAGTGGTTTTTCAACACCAACACAAGTACGAAAAGTGGTTTTTCAACACTAACACAAGTGCGAAAAGTGGTTTTTCAACACTATCACAAGTGCAAAAAGTGTTTTTTCCACACTAATACAAGTGCAAAAGTGGTTTCCTGCACCAACACAAGTGCGAAAAGTGGTTTTTCAACACTAACACAAGTGCGAAAAGTGGTTTTTCAACACTAACACAAGTGCGAAAAGTGGTTTTTCCACACTAATACAAGTGCAAAAGTGGTTTCCTGCACCAACACAAGTGCGAAAATTGGTTTTTCAACACTAACACAAGTGCGAAAAGTGGTTTTTCAACACTATCACAAGTGCAAAAAGTGTTTTTTCCACACTAATACAAGTGCAAAAGTGGTTTCCTGCACCAACACAAGTGTGAAAAGTGGTTTTTCAACACTAACACAAGTGCGATAAGTGGTTTTTCAACACTAACACAAATGCGAAAAGTGGTTTTTCAACACTAACACAAGTGCGAAAAGTGGTTTTTCAACACTAACACAAGTGCGAAAAGTGGTTTTTCAACACTACCACAAGTGCAAAAAGTGTTTTTTCCACACTAATACAAGTGCAAAAGTGGTTTCCTGCACCAACACAAGTGCGAAAAGTGGTTTTTCAACACTAACACAAGTGCAAAAAGTGGTTTTTCAACACTAACACAAGTGCAAAAAGTGGTTTTTCAACACTAACACAAGTGCGAAAAGTGGTTTTTCAACACTAACACAAGTGCAAAAAGTGTTTTGTCCACACTAATACAAGTGCAAAAGTGGTTTCCTGCACCAACAGAAGTACGAAAAGTGGTTTTTCAACACTAACACAAGTGTGCAAAGTGGTTTTTCAACACTAACACAAGTGCAAAAAGTGTTTTTTCCACACTAATACAAGTGCAAAAGTGGTTTCCTGCACCAACAGAAGTACGAAAAGTGGTTTTTCAACACTAACACAAGTGCGAAAAGTGGTTTTTCCACACTAATACAAGTGCAAAAGTGGTTTCCTGCACCAACACAAGTGCGAAAAGTGGTTTTTCAACACTAACACAAGTGCGAAAAGTGGTTTTTCAACACTATCACAAGTGCAAAAAGTGTTTTTTCCACACTAATACAAGTGCAAAAGTGGTTTCCTGCACCAACACAAGTGCGAAAAGTGGTTTTTCAACACTAACACAAGTGCGAAAAGTGGTTTTTCAACACTAACACAAGTGCGAAAAGTGGTTTTTCCACACTAATACAAGTGCAAAAGTGGTTTCCTGCACCAACACAAGTGCGAAAAGTGGTTTTTCAACACTAACACAAGTGCGAAAAGTGGTTTTTCAACACTATCACAAGTGCAAAAAGTGTTTTTTCCACACTAATACAAGTGCAAAAGTGGTTTCCTGCACCAACACAAGTGTGAAAAGTGGTTTTTCAACACTAACACAAGTGCGATAAGTGGTTTTTCAACACTAACACAAATGCGAAAAGTGGTTTTTCAACACTAACACAAGTGCGAAAAGTGGTTTTTCAACACTAACACAAGTGCGAAAAGTGGTTTTTCAACACTACCACAAGTGCAAAAAGTGTTTTTTCCACACTAATACAAGTGCAAAAGTGGTTTCCTGCACCAACACAAGTGCGAAAAGTGGTTTTTCAACACTAACACAAGTGCAAAAAGTGGTTTTTCAACACTAACACAAGTGCGAAAAGTGGTTTTTCAACACTAACACAAGTGCGAAAAGTGGTTTTTCAACACTAACACAAGTGCAAAAAGTGTTTTGTCCACACTAATACAAGTGCAAAAGTGGTTTCCTGCACCAACAGAAGTACGAAAAGTGGTTTTTCAACACTAACACAAGTGCGAAAAGTGGTTTTTCAACACTAACACAAGTGCAAAAAGTGTTTTTTCCACACTAATACAAGTGCAAAAGTGGTTTCCTGCACCAACAGAAGTACGAAAAGTGGTTTTTCAACACTAACACAAGTGTGCAAAGTGGTTTTTCAACACTAACACAAGTGCAAAAAGTGTTTTTTCCACACTAATACAAGTGCAAAAGTGGTTTCCTGCACCAACAGAAGTACGAAAAGTGGTTTTTCAACACTAACACAAGTGCGAAAAGTGGTTTTTCAACACTAACACAAGTGCGAAAAGTGGTTTTTCCACACTAATACAAGTGCAAAAGTGGTTTCCTGCACCAACACAAGTGCGAAAAGTGGTTTTTCAACACTAACACAAGTGCGAAATGTGGTTTTTCAACACTAACACAAGTGCGAAAAGTGCTTTTTCCACACTAATACAAGTGCAAAAGTGGTTTCCTGCACCAACACAAGTGCGAAAAGTGGTTTTCAACACTAACACAAGTGCGAAAAGTGGTTTTTCCACACTAATACAAGTGCAAAAGTGGTTTCCTGCACCAACACAAGTGCGAAAAGTGGTTTTTCAACACTAACACAAGTGCGAAAAGTGGTTTTTCAACACTATCACAAGTGCAAAAAGTGTTTTTTCCACACTAATACAAGTGCGAAAAGTGGTTTTTCAACACTAACACAAGTGCGAAAAGTGGTTTTTCCACACTAATACATTGCAAAAGTGGTTTCCTGCACCTACACAAGTGCGAAAAGTGGTTTTTCAACACTAACACAAGTGCGAAAAGTGGTTTTTCAACCCTATCACAAGTGCAAAAAGTGTTTTTTCCACACTAATACAAGTGCAAAAGTGGTTTCCTGCACCAACACAAGTGCGAAAAGTGGTTTTTCAACACTAACACAAGTGCGAAAAGTGGTTTTTCAACACTAACACAAGTGCGAAAAGTGGTTTTTCAACACTAACACAAGTGCGAAAGTGTTTTTTCCACACTAATACAAGTGCAAAAGTGGTTTCCTGCACCAACACAAGTACGAAAAGTGGTTTTTCAACACTAACACAACTGCGAAAAGTGGTTTTTCAACACTAACACAAGTGCGAAAAGTGGTTTTTCCACACTAATACAAGTGCAAAAGTGGTTTCCTGCACCAACACAAGTGCGAAAAGTGGTTTTTTAACACTAACACAAGTGCGAAAAGTGGTTTATCAACACTATCACAAGTGCAAAAAGTGTATTTTCCACACTAATACAAGTGCAAAAGTGGTTTCCTGCACCAACACAAGTGCGAAAAGTGGTTTTACAACACTAAGACAAGTGCGAAAAGTGGTTTTTCAACACTATCACAAGTGCCAAAAGTGTTTTTTCCACACTAATACAAGTGCAAAAGTGGTTTCCTGCACCAACACAAGTGCGAAAAGTGGTTTTTCAACACTAACACAAGTGCGAAAAGTGGTGTTTCAACACTATCACAAGTGCCAAAAGTGTTTTTTCCACACTAATTCAAGTGCAAAAGTGGTTTCCTGCACCAACACAAGTGCGAAAAGTGGTTTTTCAACACTAACACAAGTGCGAAAAGTGGTTTTTCAACACTAACACAAGTGTGAAAAGTGTTTTTTCCACACTAATACAAGTGCAAAAGTGGTTTCCTGCACCAACAGAAGTACGAAAAGTGGTTTTTCAACACTAACACAAGTGCGAAAAGTGGTTTTTCTACACTAACACAAGTGCGAAAAGTGGTTTTTCCACACTAATACAAGTGCAAAAGTGGTTTCCTGCACCAACACAAGTGCGAAAAGTGGTTTTTCAACACTAACACAAGTGCGAAAAGTGGTTTTTCCACACTAATACAAGTGCAAAAGTGGTTTCCTGCACCAACACAAGTGCGAAAAGTGGTTTTTCAACACTAACACAAGTGCGAAAAGTGGTTTTTCAACACTAACACAAGTGTGAAAAGTGCTTTTTCCACACTAATACAAGTGCAAAAGTGGTTTCCTGCACCAACACAAGTGCGAAAAGTGGTTTTCAACACTAACACAAGTGCGAAAAGTGGTTTTTCAACACTAACACAAATGCGAAAAGTGGTTTTTCCACACTAATACAAGAGCAAAAGTGGTTTCCTGCACCAACACAAGTGCGAAAAGTGGTTTTTCAACACTAACACAAGTGCGAAAAGTGGTTTTTCAACACTATCACAAGTGCCAAAAGTGTTTTTTCCACACTAATTCAAGTGCAAAAGTGGTTTCGTGCACCAACACAAGTGCGAAAAGTGGTTTTTCAACACTAACACAAGTGCGAAAAGTGGTTTTTCAACACTAACACAAGTGCGAAAAGTGTTTTTTCCACACTAATACAAGTGCAAAGGTGGTTTCCTGCACCAACACAAGTGCGAAAAGTGGTTTTTCAACACTAACACAAGTGAGAAAAGTGGTTTTTCAACACTAACACAAGTGCGAAAATTGGTTTTTCAACACTATCACAAGTGCAAAAAGTGTTTTTTCCACACTAATAAAAGTGCAAAAGTGGTTTCCTGCACCAACACAAGTGCGAAAAGTGGTTTTTCAACACTAACACAAGTGCGAAAAGTGGTTTTTCAACACGAACACAAGTGCGAAAAGTGGTTTTTCCACACTAATACAAGTGCAAAAGTGGTTTCCTGCACCAACACAAGTGCGAAAAGTGGTTTTTCAACACTAACACAAGTGCGAAAAGTGGTTTTTCAACACTATCACAAGTGCAAAAAGTGTTTTTTCCACACTAATACAAGTGCAAAAGTGGTTTCCTGAACCACCACAAGTGTGAAAAGTGGTTTTTCAACACGAACACAAGTGCGAAAAGTGGTTTTTCAACACTATCACAAGTTCAAAAAGTGTTTTTTCCACACTAATACAAGTGCAAAAGTGGTTTCCTGCACCAACACAATTGCGAAAAGTGGTTTTTCAACACTAACGCAAGTGCGAAAAGTGGTTTTTCAACACTAACACAAATGCGAAAAGTGTTTTTTCCACACTAATACAAGTGCAAAAGTGGTTTCCTACACCAACACAAGTGCGAAAAGTGGTTTTTCAACACCAACACAAGTACGAAAAGTGGTTTTTCAACACTAACACAAGTGCGAAAAGTGGTTTTTCAACACTATCACAAGTGCAAAAAGTGTTTTTTCCACACTAATGCAAGTGCAAAAGTGGTTTCCTGCACCAACACAAATGCGAAAAGTGGTTTTTCAACACTAACACAAGTGCGAAAAGTGGTTTTTCAACACTAACACAAGTGCGAAAAGTGGTTTTTCCACACTAATACAAGTGCAAAAGTGGTTTCCTGCACCAACACAAGTGCGAAAAGTGGTTTTTCAACACTAACACAAGTGCAAAAAGTGTTTTTTCCACACTAATACAAGTGCAAATGTGGTTTCCTGAACCACCACAAGTGTGAAAAGTGGTTTTTCAACACGAACACAAGTGCGAAAAGTGGTTTTTCAACACTATCACAAGTGCAAAAAGTGTTTTTTCCACACTAATACAAGTGCAAAAGTGGTTTCCTGCACCAACACAATTGCGAAAAGTGGTTTTTCAACACTAACGCAAGTGCGAAAAGTAGTTTTTCAACACTAACACAAGTGCGAAAAGTGTTTTTTCCACACTAATACAAGTGCAAAAGTGGTTTCCTGCACCAACACAAGTGCGAAAAGTGGTTTTTCAACACCAACACAAGTACGAAAAGTGGTTTTTCAACACTAACACAAGTGCGAAAAGTGGTTTTTCAACACTATCACAAGTGCAAAAAGTGTTTTTTCCACACTAATACAAGTGCAAAAGTGGTTTCCTGCACCAACACAAGTGCGAAAAGTGGTTTTTCAACACTAACACAAGTGCGAAAAGTGGTTTTTCAACACTAACACAAGTGCGAAAAGTGGTTTTTCCACACTAATACAAGTGCAAAAGTGGTTTCCTGCACCAACACAAGTGCGAAAAGTGGTTTTTCAACACTAACACAAGTGCGAAAAGTGGTTTTTCAACACTATCACAAGTGCAAAAAGTGTTTTTTCCACACTAATACAAGTGCAAAAGTGGTTTCCTGCACCAACACAAGTGTGAAAAGTGGTTTTTCAACACTAACACAAGTGCGATAAGTGGTTTTTCAACACTAACACAAATGCGAAAAGTGGTTTTTCAACACTAACACAAGTGCGAAAAGTGGTTTTTCAACACTAACACAAGTGCGAAAAGTGGTTTTTCAACACTACCACAAGTGCAAAAAGTGTTTTTTTCCACACTAATACAAGTGCAAAAGTGGTTTCCTGCACCAACACAAGTGCGAAAAGTGTTTTTCAACACTAACACAAGTGCAAAAAGTGGTTTTTTCAACACTAACACAAGTGCGAAAAGTGGTTTTTCAACACTAACACAAGTGCGAAAAGTGGTTTTTCAACACTAACACAAGTGCAAAAAGTGTTTTGTCCACACTAATACAAGTGCAAAAGTGGTTTCCTGCACCAACAGAAGTACGAAAAGTGGTTTTTCAACACTAACACAAGTGTGCAAAGTGGTTTTTCAACACTAACACAAGTGCAAAAAGTGTTTTTTCCACACTAATACAAGTGCAAAAGTGGTTTCCTGCACCAACAGAAGTACGAAAAGTGGTTTTTCAACACTAACACAAGTGCGAAAAGTGGTTTTTCCACACTAATACAAGTGCAAAAGTGGTTTCCTGCACCAACACAAGTGCGAAAAGTGGTTTTTCAACACTAACACAAGTACGAAAAGTGGTTTTTCAACACTATCACAAGTGCAAAAAGTGTTTTTTCCACACTAATACAAGTGCAAAAGTGGTTTCCTGCACCAACACAAGTGCGAAAAGTGGTTTTTCAACACTAACACAAGTGCGAAAAGTGGTTTTTCAACACTAACACAAGTGCGAAAAGTGGTTTTTCCACACTAATACAAGTGCAAAAGTGGTTTCCTGCACCAACACAAGTGCGAAAAGTGGTTTTTCAACACTAACACAAGTGCGAAAAGTGGTTTTTCAACACTATCACAAGTGCAAAAAGTGTTTTTTCCACACTAATACAAGTGCAAAAGTGGTTTCCTGCACCAACACAAGTGTGAAAAGTGGTTTTTCAACACTAACACAAGTGCGATAAGTGGTTTTTCAACACTAACACAAATGCGAAAAGTGGTTTTTCAACACTAACACAAGTGCGAAAAGTGGTTTTTCAACACTAACACAAGTGCGAAAAGTGGTTTTTCAACACTACCACAAGTGCAAAAAGTGTTTTTTCCACACTAATACAAGTGCAAAAGTGGTTTCCTGCACCAACACAAGTGCGAAAAGTGGTTTTTCAACACTAACACAAGTGCAAAAAGTGGTTTTTCAACACTAACACAAGTGCGAAAAGTGGTTTTTCAACACTAACACAAGTGCGAAAAGTGGTTTTTCAACACTAACACAAGTGCAAAAAGTGTTTTGTCCACACTAATACAAGTGCAAAAGTGGTTTCCTGCACCAACAGAAGTACGAAAAGTGGTTTTTCAACACTAACACAAGTGCGAAAAGTGGTTTTTCAACACTAACACAAGTGCAAAAAGTGTTTTTTCCACACTAATACAAGTGCAAAAGTGGTTTCCTGCACCAACAGAAGTACGAAAAGTGGTTTTTCAACACTAACACAAGTGTGCAAAGTGGTTTTTCAACACTAACACAAGTGCAAAAAGTGTTTTTTCCACACTAATACAAGTGCAAAAGTGGTTTCCTGCACCAACAGAAGTACGAAAAGTGGTTTTTCGACACTAACACAAGTGCGAAAAGTGGTTTTTCAACACTAACACAAGTGCGAAAAGTGGTTTTTCCACACTAATACAAGTGCAAAAGTGGTTTCCTGCACCAACACAAGTGCGAAAAGTGGTTTTTCAACACTAACACAAGTGCGAAATGTGGTTTTTCAACACTAACACAAGTGCGAAAAGTGCTTTTTCCACACTAATACAAGTGCAAAAGTGGTTTCCTGCACCAACACAAGTGCGAAAAGTGGTTTTCAACACTAACACAAGTGCGAAAAGTGGTTTTTCCACACTAATACAAGTGCAAAAGTGGTTTCCTGCACCAACACAAGTGCGAAAAGTGGTTTTTCAACACTAACACAAGTGCAAAAAGTGTTTTTTCAACACTAATACAAGTGCAAAAGTGGTTTCCTGAACCACCACAAGTGTGAAAAGTGGTTTTTCAACACGAACACAAGTGCGAAAAGTGGTTTTTCAACACTATCACAAGTGCAAAAAGTGTTTTTTCCACACTAATACAAGTGCAAAAGTGGTTTCCTGCACCAACACAAGTGCGAAAAGTGGTTTTTCAACACCAACACAAGTACGAAAAGTGGTTTTTCAACACTAACACAAGTGCGAAAAGTGGTTTTTCAACACTATCACAAGTGCAAAAAGTGTTTTTTCCACACTAATACAAGTGCAAAAGTGGTTTCCTGCACCAACACAAGTGCGAAAAGTGGTTTTTCAACACTAACACAAGTGCGAAAAGTGGTTTTTCAACACTAACACAAGTGCGAAAAGTGGTTTTTCCACACTAATACAAGTGCAAAAGTGGTTTCCTGCACCAACACAAGTGCGAAAAGTGGTTTTTCAACACTAACACAAGTGCGAAAAGTGGTTTTTCAACACTATCACAAGTGCAAAAAGTGTTTTTTCCACACTAATACAAGTGCAAAAGTGGTTTCCTGCACCAACACAAGTGTGAAAAGTGGTTTTTCAACACTAACACAAGTGCGAAAAGTGGTTTTTCAACACTAACACAAATGCGAAAAGTGGTTTTTCCACACTAATACAAGAGCAAAAGTGGTTTCCTGCACCAACACAAGTGCGAAAAGTGGTTTTTCAACACTAACACAAGTGCGAAAAGTGGTTTTTCAACACTATCACAAGTGCCAAAAGTGTTTTTTCCACACTAATTCAAGTGCAAAAGTGGTTTCGTGCACCAACACAAGTGCGAAAAGTGGTTTTTCAACACCAACACAAGTGCGAAAAGTGGTTTTTCAACACTAACACAAGTGCGAAAAGTGTTTTTTCCACACTAATACAAGTGCAAAGGTGGTTTCCTGCACCAACACAAGTGCGAAAAGTGGTTTTTCAACACTAACACAAGTGAGAAAAGTGGTTTTTCAACACTAACACAAGTGCGAAAATTGGTTTTTCAACACTATCACAAGTGCAAAAAGTGTTTTTTCCACACTAATACAAGTGCAAAAGTGGTTTCCTGCACCAACACAAGTGCGAAAAGTGGTTTTTCAACACTAACACAAGTGCGAAAAGTGGTTTTTCAACACGAACACAAGTGCGAAAAGTGGTTTTTCCACACTAATACAAGTGCAAAAGTGGTTTCCTGCACCAACACAAGTGCGAAAAGTGGTTTTTCAACACTAACACAAGTGCGAAAAGTGGTTTTTCAACACTATCACAAGTGCAAAAAGTGTTTTTTCCACACTAATACAAGTGCAAAAGTGGTTTCCTGAACCACCACAAGTGTGAAAAGTGGTTTTTCAACACGAACACAAGTGCGAAAAGTGGTTTTTCAACACTATCACAAGTTCAAAAAGTGTTTTTTCCACACTAATACAAGTGCAAAAGTGGTTTCCTGCACCAACACAATTGCGAAAAGTGGTTTTTCAACACTAACGCAAGTGCGAAAAGTGGTTTTTCAACACTAACACAAGTGCGAAAAGTGGTTTTTCCACACTAATTCAAGTGCAAAAGTGGTTTCGTGCACCAACACAAGTGCGAAAAGTGGTTTTTCAACACCAACACAAGTGCGAAAAGTGGTTTTTCAACACTAACACAAGTGCGAAAAGTGTTTTTTCCACACTAATACAAGTGCAAAGGTGGTTTCCTGCACCAACACAAGTGCGAAAAGTGGTTTTTCAACACTAACACAAGTGAGAAAAGTGGTTTTTCAACACTAACACAAGTGCGAAAATTGGTTTTTCAACACTATCACAAGTGCAAAAAGTGTTTTTTCCACACTAATACAAGTGCAAAAGTGGTTTCCTGCACCAACACAAGTGCGAAAAGTGGTTTTTCAACACTAACACAAGTGCGAAAAGTGGTTTTTCAACACGAACACAAGTGCGAAAAGTGGTTTTTCCACACTAATACAAGTGCAAAAGTGGTTTCCTGCACCAACACAAGTGCGAAAAGTGGTTTTTCAACACTAACACAAGTGCGAAAAGTGGTTTTTCAACACTATCACAAGTGCAAAAAGTGTTTTTTCCACACTAATACAAGTGCAAAAGTGGTTTCCTGAACCACCACAAGTGTGAAAAGTGGTTTTTCAACACGAACACAAGTGCGAAAAGTGGTTTTTCAACACTATCACAAGTTCAAAAAGTGTTTTTTCCACACTAATACAAGTGCAAAAGTGGTTTCCTGCACCAACACAATTGCGAAAAGTGGTTTTTCAACACTAACGCAAGTGCGAAAAGTGGTTTTTCAACACTAACACAAATGCGAAAAGTGTTTTTTCCACACTAATACAAGTGCAAAAGTGGTTTCCTACACCAACACAAGTGCGAAAAGTGGTTTTTCAACACCAACACAAGTACGAAAAGTGGTTTTTCAACACTAACACAAGTGCGAAAAGTGGTTTTTCAACACTATCACAAGTGCAAAAAGTGTTTTTTCCACACTAATGCAAGTGCAAAAGTGGTTTCCTGCACCAACACAAATGCGAAAAGTGGTTTTTCAACACTAACACAAGTGCGAAAAGTGGTTTTTCAACACTAACACAAGTGCGAAAAGTGGTTTTTCCACACTAATACAAGTGCAAAAGTGGTTTCCTGCACCAACACAAGTGCGAAAAGTGGTTTTTCAACACTAACACAAGTGCAAAAAGTGTTTTTTCCACACTAATACAAGTGCAAATGTGGTTTCCTGAACCACCACAAGTGTGAAAAGTGGTTTTTCAACACGAACACAAGTGCGAAAAGTGGTTTTTCAACACTATCACAAGTGCAAAAAGTGTTTTTTCCACACTAATACAAGTGCAAAAGTGGTTTCCTGCACCAACACAAGTGCGAAAAGTGGTTTTTCAACACCAACACAAGTACGAAAAGTGGTTTTTCAACACTAACACAAGTGCGAAAAGTGGTTTTTCAACACTATCACAAGTGCAAAAAGTGTTTTTTCCACACTAATACAAGTGCAAAAGTGGTTTCCTGCACCAACACAAGTGCGAAAAGTGGTTTTTCAACACTAACACAAGTGCGAAAAGTGGTTTTTCAACACTAACACAAGTGCGAAAAGTGGTTTTTCCACACTAATACAAGTGCAAAAGTGGTTTCCTGCACCAACACAAGTGCGAAAAGTGGTTTTTCAACACTAACACAAGTGCGAAAAGTGGTTTTTCAACACTATCACAAGTGCAAAAAGTGTTTTTTCCACACTAATACAAGTGCAAAAGTGGTTTCCTGCACCAACACAAGTGTGAAAAGTGGTTTTTCAACACTAACACAAGTGCGAAAAGTGGTTTTTCAACACTAACACAAATGCGAAAAGTGGTTTTTCCACACTAATACAAGAGCAAAAGTGGTTTCCTGCACCAACACAAGTGCGAAAAGTGGTTTTTCAACACTAACACAAGTGCGAAAAGTGGTTTTTCAACACTATCACAAGTGCCAAAAGTGTTTTTTCCACACTAATTCAAGTGCAAAAGTGGTTTCGTGCACCAACACAAGTGCGAAAAGTGGTTTTTCAACACTAACACAAGTGCGAAAAGTGGTTTTTCAACACTAACACAAGTGCGAAAAGTGTTTTTTCCACACTAATACAAGTGCAAAGGTGGTTTCCTGCACCAACACAAGTGCGAAAAGTGGTTTTTCAACACTAACACAAGTTAGAAAAGTGGTTTTTCAACACTAACACAAGTGCGAAAATTGGTTTTTCAACACTATCACAAGTGCAAAAAGTGTTTTTTCCACACTAATACAAGTGCAAAAGTGGTTTCCTGCACCAACACAAGTGCGAAAAGTGGTTTTTCAACACTAACACAAGTGCGAAAAGTGGTTTTTCAACACGAACACAAATGCGAAAAGTGGTTTTTCCACACTAATACAAGTGCAAAAGTGGTTTCCTGCACCAACACAAGTGCGAAAAGTGGTTTTTCAACACTAACACAAGTGCGAAAAGTGGTTTTTCAACACTATCACAAGTGCAAAAAGTGTTTTTTCCACACTAATACAAGTGCAAAAGTGGTTTCCTGAACCACCACAAGTGTGAAAAGTGGTTTTTCAACACGAACACAAGTGCGAAAAGTGGTTTTTCAACACTATCACAAGTTCAAAAAGTGTTTTTTCCACACTAATACAAGTGCAAAAGTGGTTTCCTGCACCAACACAATTGCGAAAAGTGGTTTTTCAACACTAACGCAAGTGCGAAAAGTGGTTTTTCAACACTAACACAAATGCGAAAAGTGTTTTTTCCACACTAATACAAGTGCAAAAGTGGTTTCCTACACCAACACAAGTGCGAAAAGTGGTTTTTCAACACCAACACAAGTACGAAAAGTGGTTTTTCAACACTAACACAAGTGCGAAAAGTGGTTTTTCAACACTATCACAAGTGCAAAAAGTGTTTTTTCCACACTAATGCAAGTGCAAAAGTGGTTTCCTGCACCAACACAAATGCGAAAAGTGGTTTTTCAACACTAACACAAGTGCGAAAAGTGGTTTTTCAACACTAACACAAGTGCGAAAAGTGGTTTTTCCACACTAATACAAGTGCAAAAGTGGTTTCCTGCACCAACACAAGTGCGAAAAGTGGTTTTTCAACACTAACACAAGTGCAAAAAGTGTTTTTTCCACACTAATACAAGTGCAAATGTGGTTTCCTGAACCACCACAAGTGTGAAAAGTGGTTTTTCAACACGAACACAAGTGCGAAAAGTGGTTTTTCAACACTATCACAAGTGCAAAAAGTGTTTTTTCCACACTAATACAAGTGCAAAAGTGGTTTCCTGCACCAACACAATTGCGAAAAGTGGTTTTTCAACACTAACGCAAGTGCGAAAAGTAGTTTTTCAACACTAACACAAGTGCGAAAAGTGTTTTTTCCACACTAATACAAGTGCAAAAGTGGTTTCCTGCACCAACACAAGTGCGAAAAGTGATTTTTCAACACCAACACAAGTACGAAAAGTGGTTTTTCAACACTAACACAAGTGCGAAAAGTGGTTTTTCAACACTATCACAAGTGCAAAAAGTGTTTTTTCCACACTAATACAAGTGCAAAAGTGGTTTCCTGCACCAACACAAGTGCGAAAAGTGGTTTTTCAACACTAACACAAGTGCGAAAAGTGGTTTTTCAACACTAACACAAGTGCGAAAAGTGGTTTTTCCACACTAATACAAGTGCAAAAGTGGTTTCCTGCACCAACACAAGTGCGAAAAGTGGTTTTTCAACACTAACACAAGTGCGAAAAGTGGTTTTTCAACACTATCACAAGTGCAAAAAGTGTTTTTTCCACACTAATACAAGTGCAAAAGTGGTTTCCTGCACCAACACAAGTGTGAAAAGTGGTTTTTCAACACTAACACAAGTGCGATAAGTGGTTTTTCAACACTAACACAAATGCGAAAAGTGGTTTTTCAACACTAACACAAGTGCGAAAAGTGGTTTTTCAACACTAACACAAGTGCGAAAAGTGGTTTTTCAACACTACCACAAGTGCAAAAAGTGTTTTTTCCACACTAATACAAGTGCAAAAGTGGTTTCCTGCACCAACACAAGTGCGAAAAGTGGTTTTTCAACACTAACACAAGTGCAAAAAGTGGTTTTTCAACACTAACACAAGTGCGAAAAGTGGTTTTTCAACACTAACACAAGTGCGAAAAGTGGTTTTTCAACACTAACACAAGTGCAAAAAGTGTTTTGTCCACACTAATACAAGTGCAAAAGTGGTTTCCTGCACCAACAGAAGTACGAAAAGTGGTTTTTCAACACTAACACAAGTGTGCAAAGTGGTTTTTCAACACTAACACAAGTGCAAAAAGTGTTTTTTCCACACTAATACAAGTGCAAAAGTGGTTTCCTGCACCAACAGAAGTACGAAAAGTGGTTTTTCAACACTAACACAAGTGCGAAAAGTGGTTTTTCCACACTAATACAAGTGCAAAAGTGGTTTCCTGCACCAACACAAGTGCGAAAAGTGGTTTTTCAACACTAACACAAGTGCGAAAAGTGGTTTTTCAACACTATCACAAGTGCAAAAAGTGTTTTTTCCACACTAATACAAGTGCAAAAGTGGTTTCCTGCACCAACACAAGTGCGAAAAGTGGTTTTTCAACACTAACACAAGTGCGAAAAGTGGTTTTTCAACACTAACACAAGTGCGAAAAGTGGTTTTTCCACACTAATACAAGTGCAAAAGTGGTTTCCTGCACCAACACAAGTGCGAAAAGTGGTTTTTCAACACTAACACAAGTGCGAAAAGTGGTTTTTCAACACTATCACAAGTGCAAAAAGTGTTTTTTCCACACTAATACAAGTGCAAAAGTGGTTTCCTGCACCAACACAAGTGTGAAAAGTGGTTTTTCAACACTAACACAAGTGCGATAAGTGGTTTTTCAACACTAACACAAATGCGAAAAGTGGTTTTTCAACACTAACACAAGTGCGAAAAGTGGTTTTTCAACACTAACACAAGTGCGAAAAGTGGTTTTTCAACACTACCACAAGTGCAAAAAGTGTTTTTTCCACACTAATACAAGTGCAAAAGTGGTTTCCTGCACCAACACAAGTGCGAAAAGTGGTTTTTCAACACTAACACAAGTGCAAAAAGTGGTTTTTCAACACTAACACAAGTGCGAAAAGTGGTTTTTCAACACTAACACAAGTGCGAAAAGTGGTTTTTCAACACTAACACAAGTGCAAAAAGTGTTTTGTCCACACTAATACAAGTGCAAAAGTGGTTTCCTGCACCAACAGAAGTACGAAAAGTGGTTTTTCAACACTAACACAAGTGCGAAAAGTGGTTTTTCAACACTAACACAAGTGCAAAAAGTGTTTTTTCCACACTAATACAAGTGCAAAAGTGGTTTCCTGCACCAACAGAAGTACGAAAAGTGGTTTTTCAACACTAACACAAGTGTGCAAAGTGGTTTTTCAACACTAACACAAGTGCAAAAAGTGTTTTTTCCACACTAATACAAGTGCAAAAGTGGTTTCCTGCACCAACAGAAGTACGAAAAGTGGTTTTTCAACACTAACACAAGTGCGAAAAGTGGTTTTTCAACACTAACACAAGTGCGAAAAGTGGTTTTTCCACACTAATACAAGTGCAAAAGTGGTTTCCTGCACCAACACAAGTGCGAAAAGTGGTTTTTCAACACTAACACAAGTGCGAAATGTGGTTTTTCAACACTAACACAAGTGCGAAAAGTGCTTTTTCCACACTAATACAAGTGCAAAAGTGGTTTCCTGCACCAACACAAGTGCGAAAAGTGGTTTTCAACACTAACACAAGTGCGAAAAGTGGTTTTTCCACACTAATACAAGTGCAAAAGTGGTTTCCTGCACCAACACAAGTGCGAAAAGTGGTTTTTCAACACTAACACAAGTGCGAAAAGTGGTTTTTCAACACTATCACAAGTCCGAACAGTGGTTTTTCCACACTAATACAAGTGCAAAAGTGGTTTCCTGCACCAACACAAGTGCGAAAAGTGGTTTTTCAACACTAAGACAAGTGCGAAAAGTGGTTTTTCAACACTATCACAAGTGCCAAAAGTGTTTTTTCCACACTAATACAAGTGCAAAAGTGGTTTCCTGCACCAACACAAGTGCGAAAAGTGGTTTTTCAACACTAACACAAGTGCGAAAAGTGGTGTTTCAACACTATCACAAGTGCCAAAAGTGTTTTTTCCACACTAATTCAAGTGCAAAAGTGGTTTCCAGCACCAACACAAGTGCGAAAAGTGGTTTTTCAACACTAACACAAGTGCGAAAAGTGGTTTTTCAACACTAACACAAGTGTGAAAAGTGTTTTTTCCACACTAATACAAGTGCAAAAGTGGTTTCCTGCACCAACAGAAGTACGAAAAGTGGTTTTTCAACACTAACACAAGTGCGAAAAGTGGTTTTTCTACACTAACACAAGTGCGAAAAGTGGTTTTTCCCACACTAATACAAGTGCAAAAGTGGTTTCCTGCACCAACACAAGTGCGAAAAGTGGTTTTTCAACACTAACACAAGTGCGAAAAGTGGTTTTTCCACACTAATACAAGTGCAAAAGTGGTTTCCTGCACCAACACAAGTGCGAAAAGTGGTTTTTCAACACTAACACAAGTGCGAAAAGTGGTTTTTCAACACTAACACAAGTGTGAAAAGTGCTTTTTCCACACTAATACAAGTGCAAAAGTGGTTTCCTGCACCAACACAAGTGCGAAAAGTGGTTTTCAACACTAACACAAGTGCGAAAAGTGGTTTTTCCACACTAATACAAGTGCAAAAGTGGTTTCCTGCACCAACACAAGTGCGAAAAGTGGTTTTTCAACACTAACACAAGTGCGAAAAGTGGTTTTTCAACACTATCACAAGTGCAAAAAGTATTTTTTCCACACTAATACAAGTGCGAAAAGTGGTTTTTCAACACTAACACAGGTGCGAAAAGTGTTTTTTCCACACTAATACAAGTGCAAAGGTGGTTTCCTGCACCAACACAAGTGCGAAAAGTGGTTTTTCAACACTAACACAAGTTAGAAAAGTGGTTTTTCAACACTAACACAAGTGCGAAAATTGGTTTTTCAACACTATCACAAGTGCAAAAAGTGTTTTTTCCACACTAATACAAGTGCAAAAGTGGTTTCCTGCACCAACACAAGTGCGAAAAGTGGTTTTTCAACACTAACACAAGTGCGAAAAGTGGTTTTTCAACACGAACACAAATGCGAAAAGTGGTTTTTCCACACTAATACAAGTGCAAAAGTGGTTTCCTGCACCAACACAAGTGCGAAAAGTGGTTTTTCAACACTAACACAAGTGCGAAAAGTGGTTTTTCAACACTATCACAAGTGCAAAAAGTGTTTTTTCCACACTAATACAAGTGCAAAAGTGGTTTCCTGAACCACCACAAGTGTGAAAAGTGGTTTTTCAACACGAACACAAGTGCGAAAAGTGGTTTTTCAACACTATCACAAGTTCAAAAAGTGTTTTTTCCACACTAATACAAGTGCAAAAGTGGTTTCCTGCACCAACACAATTGCGAAAAGTGGTTTTTCAACACTAACGCAAGTGCGAAAAGTGGTTTTTCAACACTAACACAAATGCGAAAAGTGTTTTTTCCACACTAATACAAGTGCAAAAGTGGTTTCCTACACCAACACAAGTGCGAAAAGTGGTTTTTCAACACCAACACAAGTACGAAAAGTGGTTTTTCAACACTAACACAAGTGCGAAAAGTGGTTTTTCAACACTATCACAAGTGCAAAAAGTGTTTTTTCCACACTAATGCAAGTGCAAAAGTGGTTTCCTGCACCAACACAAATGCGAAAAGTGGTTTTTCAACACTAACACAAGTGCGAAAAGTGGTTTTTCAACACTAACACAAGTGCGAAAAGTGGTTTTTCCACACTAATACAAGTGCAAAAGTGGTTTCCTGCACCAACACAAGTGCGAAAAGTGGTTTTTCAACACTAACACAAGTGCAAAAAGTGTTTTTTCCACACTAATACAAGTGCAAATGTGGTTTCCTGAACCACCACAAGTGTGAAAAGTGGTTTTTCAACACGAACACAAGTGCGAAAAGTGGTTTTTCAACACTATCACAAGTGCAAAAAGTGTTTTTTCCACACTAATACAAGTGCAAAAGTGGTTTCCTGCACCAACACAATTGCGAAAAGTGGTTTTTCAACACTAACGCAAGTGCGAAAAGTAGTTTTTCAACACTAACACAAGTGCGAAAAGTGTTTTTTCCACACTAATACAAGTGCAAAAGTGGTTTCCTGCACCAACACAAGTGCGAAAAGTGATTTTTCAACACCAACACAAGTACGAAAAGTGGTTTTTCAACACTAACACAAGTGCGAAAAGTGGTTTTTCAACACTATCACAAGTGCAAAAAGTGTTTTTTCCACACTAATACAAGTGCAAAAGTGGTTTCCTGCACCAACACAAGTGCGAAAAGTGGTTTTTCAACACTAACACAAGTGCGAAAAGTGGTTTTTCAACACTAACACAAGTGCGAAAAGTGGTTTTTCCACACTAATACAAGTGCAAAAGTGGTTTCCTGCACCAACACAAGTGCGAAAAGTGGTTTTTCAACACTAACACAAGTGCGAAAAGTGGTTTTTCAACACTATCACAAGTGCAAAAAGTGTTTTTTCCACACTAATACAAGTGCAAAAGTGGTTTCCTGCACCAACACAAGTGTGAAAAGTGGTTTTTCAACACTAACACAAGTGCGATAAGTGGTTTTTCAACACTAACACAAATGCGAAAAGTGGTTTTTCAACACTAACACAAGTGCGAAAAGTGGTTTTTCAACACTAACACAAGTGCGAAAAGTGGTTTTTCAACACTACCACAAGTGCAAAAAGTGTTTTTTCCACACTAATACAAGTGCAAAAGTGGTTTCCTGCACCAACACAAGTGCGAAAAGTGGTTTTTCAACACTAACACAAGTGCAAAAAGTGGTTTTTCAACACTAACACAAGTGCGAAAAGTGGTTTTTCAACACTAACACAAGTGCGAAAAGTGGTTTTTCAACACTAACACAAGTGCAAAAAGTGTTTTGTCCACACTAATACAAGTGCAAAAGTGGTTTCCTGCACCAACAGAAGTACGAAAAGTGGTTTTTCAACACTAACACAAGTGTGCAAAGTGGTTTTTCAACACTAACACAAGTGCAAAAAGTGTTTTTTCCACACTAATACAAGTGCAAAAGTGGTTTCCTGCACCAACAGAAGTACGAAAAGTGGTTTTTCAACACTAACACAAGTGCGAAAAGTGGTTTTTCCACACTAATACAAGTGCAAAAGTGGTTTCCTGCACCAACACAAGTGCGAAAAGTGGTTTTTCAACACTAACACAAGTGCGAAAAGTGGTTTTTCAACACTATCACAAGTGCAAAAAGTGTTTTTTCCACACTAATACAAGTGCAAAAGTGGTTTCCTGCACCAACACAAGTGCGAAAAGTGGTTTTTCAACACTAACACAAGTGCGAAAAGTGGTTTTTCAACACTAACACAAGTGCGAAAAGTGGTTTTTCCACACTAATACAAGTGCAAAAGTGGTTTCCTGCACCAACACAAGTGCGAAAAGTGGTTTTTCAACACTAACACAAGTGCGAAAAGTGGTTTTTCAACACTATCACAAGTGCAAAAAGTGTTTTTTCCACACTAATACAAGTGCAAAAGTGGTTTCCTGCACCAACACAAGTGTGAAAAGTGGTTTTTCAACACTAACACAAGTGCGATAAGTGGTTTTTCAACACTAACACAAATGCGAAAAGTGGTTTTTCAACACTAACACAAGTGCGAAAAGTGGTTTTTCAACACTAACACAAGTGCGAAAAGTGGTTTTTCAACACTACCACAAGTGCAAAAAGTGTTTTTTCCACACTAATACAAGTGCAAAAGTGGTTTCCTGCACCAACACAAGTGCGAAAAGTGGTTTTTCAACACTAACACAAGTGCAAAAAGTGGTTTTTCAACACTAACACAAGTGCGAAAAGTGGTTTTTCAACACTAACACAAGTGCGAAAAGTGGTTTTTCAACACTAACACAAGTGCAAAAAGTGTTTTGTCCACACTAATACAAGTGCAAAAGTGGTTTCCTGCACCAACAGAAGTACGAAAAGTGGTTTTTCAACACTAACACAAGTGCGAAAAGTGGTTTTTCAACACTAACACAAGTGCAAAAAGTGTTTTTTCCACACTAATACAAGTGCAAAAGTGGTTTCCTGCACCAACAGAAGTACGAAAAGTGGTTTTTCAACACTAACACAAGTGTGCAAAGTGGTTTTTCAACACTAACACAAGTGCAAAAAGTGTTTTTTCCACACTAATACAAGTGCAAAAGTGGTTTCCTGCACCAACAGAAGTACGAAAAGTGGTTTTTCAACACTAACACAAGTGCGAAAAGTGGTTTTTCAACACTAACACAAGTGCGAAAAGTGGTTTTTCCACACTAATACAAGTGCAAAAGTGGTTTCCTGCACCAACACAAGTGCGAAAAGTGGTTTTTCAACACTAACACAAGTGCGAAATGTGGTTTTTCAACACTAACACAAGTGCGAAAAGTGCTTTTTCCACACTAATACAAGTGCAAAAGTGGTTTCCTGCACCAACACAAGTGCGAAAAGTGGTTTTCAACACTAACACAAGTGCGAAAAGTGGTTTTTCCACACTAATACAAGTGCAAAAGTGGTTTCCTGCACCAACACAAGTGCGAAAAGTGGTTTTTCAACACTAACACAAGTGCGAAAAGTGGTTTTTCAACACTATCACAAGTCCGAACAGTGGTTTTTCCACACTAATACAAGTGCAAAAGTGGTTTCCTGCACCAACACAAGTGCGAAAAGTGGTTTTTCAACACTAAGACAAGTGCGAAAAGTGGTTTTTCAACACTATCACAAGTGCCAAAAGTGTTTTTTCCACACTAATACAAGTGCAAAAGTGGTTTCCTGCACCAACACAAGTGCGAAAAGTGGTTTTTCAACACTAACACAAGTGCGAAAAGTGGTGTTTCAACACTATCACAAGTGCCAAAAGTGTTTTTTCCACACTAATTCAAGTGCAAAAGTGGTTTCCAGCACCAACACAAGTGCGAAAAGTGGTTTTTCAACACTAACACAAGTGCGAAAAGTGGTTTTTCAACACTAACACAAGTGTGAAAAGTGTTTTTTCCACACTAATACAAGTGCAAAAGTGGTTTCCTGCACCAACAGAAGTACGAAAAGTGGTTTTTCAACACTAACACAAGTGCGAAAAGTGGTTTTTCTACACTAACACAAGTGCGAAAAGTGGTTTTTCCCACACTAATACAAGTGCAAAAGTGGTTTCCTGCACCAACACAAGTGCGAAAAGTGGTTTTTCAACACTAACACAAGTGCGAAAAGTGGTTTTTCCACACTAATACAAGTGCAAAAGTGGTTTCCTGCACCAACACAAGTGCGAAAAGTGGTTTTTCAACACTAACACAAGTGCGAAAAGTGGTTTTTCAACACTAACACAAGTGTGAAAAGTGCTTTTTCCACACTAATACAAGTGCAAAAGTGGTTTCCTGCACCAACACAAGTGCGAAAAGTGGTTTTCAACACTTAACACAAGTGCGAAAAGTGGTTTTTCCACACTAATACAAGTGCAAAAGTGGTTTCCTGCACCAACACAAGTGCGAAAAGTGGTTTTTCAACACGAACACAAGTGCGAAAAGTGGTTTTTCAACACTATCACAAGTGCAAAAAGTATTTTTTCCACACTAATACAAGTGCGAAAAGTGGTTTTTCAACACTAACACAGGTGCGAAAAGTGGTTTTTCCACATTAATACATTGCAAAAGTGGTTTCCTGCACCAACACAAGTGCGAAAAGTGGTTTTTCAACACTAACACAAGTGCGAAAAGTGGTTTTTCAACCCTATCACAAGTGCAAAAAGTGTATTTTCCACACTAATACAAGTGCAAAAGTGGTTTCCTGTACCAACACAAGTGCGAAAAGTGGTTTTTCAACACTAACACAAGTGCGAAAAGTGGTTTTTCAACACTAACACAAGTGCGAAAAGTGGTTTTTCAACACTAACACAAGTGCGAAAGTGTTTTTTCCACACTAATACAAGTGCAAAAGTAGTTTCCTGCACCAACACAAGTACGAAAAGTGGTTTTTCAACACTAACACAACTGCGAAAAGTGGTTTTTCAACACTAACATAAGTGCGAAAAGAGGTTTTTCCACACTAATACAAGTGCAAAAGTGGTTTCCTGCACCAACACAAGTGCGAAAAGTGGTTTTTTAACACTAACACAAGTGCGAAAAGTGGTTTTTCAACACTATCACAAGTGCAAAAAGTGTTTTTTCCACACTAATACAAGTGCAAAAGTGGTTTCCTGCACCAACACAAGTGCGAAAAGTGGTTTTTCAACACTAACACAAGTGCGAAAAGTGGTTTTTCAACACTAACACAAATGCGAAAAGTGGTTTTTCCACACTAATACAAGTGCAAAAGTGATTTCCTGCACCAACACAAGTGCGAAAAGTGGTTTTTCAACACTAACACAAGTGCGAAAAGTGGTTTTTCAACACTATCACAAGTGCCAAAAGTGTTTTTTCCACACTAATTCAAGTGCAAAAGTGGTTTCCTGCACCAACACATGTGCGAAAAGTGGTTTTTCAACACTAACACAAGTGCGAAAAGTGGTTTTTCAACACTAACACAAATGCGAAAAGTGGTTTTTCCACACTAATACAAGAGCAAAAGTGGTTTCCTGCACCAACACAAGTGCGAAAAGTGGTTTTTCAACACTAACACAAGTGCGAAAAGTGGTTTTTCAACACTATCACAAGTGCCAAAAGTGTTTTTTCCACACTAATTCAAGTGCAAAAGTGGTTTCGTGCACCAACACAAGTGCGAAAAGTGGTTTTTCAACACTAACACAAGTGCGAAAAGTGGTTTTTCAACACTAACACAAGTGCGAAAAGTGTTTTTTCCACACTAATACAAGTGCAAAGGTGGTTTCCTGCACCAACACAAGTGCGAAAAGTGGTTTTTCAACACTAACACAAGTGAGAAAAGTGGTTTTTCAACACTAACACAAGTGCGAAAAGTGGTTTTTCAACACTTTCACAAGTGCAAAAAGTGTTTTTTCCACACTAATACAAGTGCAAAAGTGGTTTCCTGCACCAACACAAGTGCGAAAAGTGGTTTTTCAACACTAACACAAGTGCGAAAAGTGGTTTTTCAACACGAACACAAGTGCGAAAAGTGGTTTTTCCACACTAATACAAGTGCAAAAGTGGTTTCCTGCACCAACACAAGTGCGAAAAGTGGTTTTTCAACACTAACACAAGTGCGAAAAGTGGTTTTTCAACACTATCACAAGTGCAAAAAGTGTTTTTCCCACACTAATACAAGTGCAAAAGTGGTTTCCTGAACCACCACAAGTGTGAAAAGTGGTTTTTCAACACGAACACAAGTGCGAAAAGTGGTTTTTCAACACTATCACAAGTTCAAAAAGTGTTTTTTCCACACTAATACAAGTGCAAAAGTGGTTTCCTGCACCAACACAATTGCGAAAAGTGGTTTTTCAACACTAACGCAAGTGCGAAAAGTGGTTTTTCAACACTAACACAAATGCGAAAAGTGTTTTTTCCACACTAATACAAGTGCAAAAGTGGTTTGATACACCAACACAAGTGCGAAAAGTGGTTTTTCAACACCAACACAAGTACGAAAAGTGGTTTTTCAACACTAACACAAGTGCGAAAAGTGGTTTTTCAACACTATCACAAGTGCAAAAAGTGTTTTTTCCACACTAATACAAGTGCAAAAGTGGTTTCCTGCACCAACACAAATGCGAAAAGTGGTTTTTCAACACTAACACAAGTGCGAAAAGTGGTTTTTCCACACTAATACAAGTGCAAAAGTGGTTTCCTGCACCAACACAAGTGCGAAAAGTGGTTTTTCAACACTAACACAAGTGCAAAAAGTGTTTTTTCCACACTAATACAAGTGCAAAAGTGGTTTCCTGAACCACCACAAGTGTGAAAAGTGGTTTTTCAACACGAACACAAGTGCGAAAAGTGGTTTTTCAACACTATCACAAGTGCAAAAAGTGTTTTTTCCACACTAATACAAGTGCAAAAGTGGTTTCCTGCACCAACACAAGTGCGAAAAGTGGTTTTTCAACACCAACACAAGTTCGAAAAGTGGTTTTTCAACACTAACACAAGTGCGAAAAGTGGTTTTTCAACACTATCACAAGTGCAAAAAGTGTTTTTTCCACACTAATACAAGTGCAAAAGTGGTTTCCTGCACCAACACAAGTGCGAAAAGTGGTTTTTCAACACTAACACAAGTGCGAAAAGTGGTTTTTCAACACTAACACAAGTGCGAAAAGTGGTTTTTCCACACTAATACAAGTGCAAAAGTGGTTTCCTGCACCAACACAAGTGCGAAAAGTGGTTTTTCAACACTAACACAAGTGCGAAAAGTGGTTTTTCAACACTATCACAAGTGCAAAAAGTGTTTTTTCCACACTAATACAAGTGCAAAAGTGGTTTCCTGCACCAACACAAGTGTGAAAAGTGGTTTTTCAACACTAACACAAGTGCGAAAAGTGGTTTTTCAACACTAACACAAATGCGAAAAGTGGTTTTTCCACACTAATACAAGAGCAAAAGTGGTTTCCTGCACCAACACAAGTGCGAAAAGTGGTTTTTCAACACTAACACAAGTGCGAAAAGTGGTTTTTCAACACTATCACAAGTGCCAAAAGTGTTTTTTCCACACTAATTCAAGTGCAAAAGTGGTTTCGTGCACCAACACAAGTGCGAAAAGTGGTTTTTCAACACTAACACAAGTGCGAAAAGTGGTTTTTCAACACTAACACAAGTGCGAAAAGTGTTTTTTCCACACTAATACAAGTGCAAAGGTGGTTTCCTGCACCAACACAAGTGCGAAAAGTGGTTTTTCAACACTAACACAAGTGAGAAAAGTGGTTTTTCAACACTAACACAAGTGCGAAAATTGGTTTTTCAACCCTATCACAAGTGCAAAAAGTGTATTTTCCACACTAATACAAGTGCAAAAGTGGTTTCCTGTACCAACACAAGTGCGAAAAGTGGTTTTTCAACACTAACACAAGTGCGAAAAGTGGTTTTTCAACCCTATCACAAGTGCAAAAAGTGTATTTTCCACACTAATACAAGTGCAAAAGTGGTTTCCTGTACCAACACAAGTGCGAAAAGTGGTTTTTCAACACTAACACAAGTGCGAAAAGTGGTTTTTCAACACTAACACAAGTGCGAAAAGTGGTTTTTCAACACTAACACAAGTGCGAAAGTGTTTTTTCCACACTAATACAAGTGCAAAAGTAGTTTCCTGCACCAACACAAGTACGAAAAGTGGTTTTTCAACACTAACACAACTGCGAAAAGTGGTTTTTCAACACTAACACAAGTGCGAAAAGTGGTTTTTCCACACTAATACAAGTGCAAAAGTGGTTTCCTGCACCAACACAAGTGCGAAAAGTGGTTTTTTAACACTAACACAAGTGCGAAAAGTGGTTTTTCAACACTATCACAAGTGCAAAAAGTGTTTTTTCCACACTAATACAAGTGCAAAAGTGGTTTCCTGCACCAACACAAGTGCGAAAAGTGGTTTTTCAACACTAACACAAGTGCGAAAAGTGGTTTTTCAACACTAACACAAATGCGAAAAGTGGTTTTTCCACACTAATACAAGTGCAAAAGTGATTTCCTGCACCAACACAAGTGCGAAAAGTGGTTTTTCAACACTAACACAAGTGCGAAAAGTGGTTTTTCAACACTATCACAAGTGCCAAAAGTGTTTTTTCCACACTAATTCAAGTGCAAAAGTGGTTTCCTGCACCAACACAAGTGCGAAAAGTGGTTTTTCAACACTAACACAAGTGCGAAAAGTGGTTTTTCAACACTAACACAAATGCGAAAAGTGGTTTTTCCACACTAATACAAGAGCAAAAGTGGTTTCCTGCACCAACACAAGTGCGAAAAGTGGTTTTTCAACACTAACACAAGTGCGAAAAGTGGTTTTTCAACACTATCACAAGTGCCAAAAGTGTTTTTTCCACACTAATTCAAGTGCAAAAGTGGTTTCGTGCACCAACACAAGTGCGAAAAGTGGTTTTTCAACACTAACACAAGTGCGAAAAGTGGTTTTTCAACACTAACACAAGTGCGAAAAGTGTTTTTTCCACACTAATACAAGTGCAAAGGTGGTTTCCTGCACCAACACAAGTGCGAAAAGTGGTTTTTCAACACTAACACAAGTGCGAAAAGTGGTTTTTCAACACTAACACAAGTGCGAAAAGTGGTTTTTCAACACTACCACAAGTGCAAAAAGTGTTTTTTCCACACTAATACAAGTGCAAAAGTGGTTTCCTGCACCAACACAAGTGCGAAAAGTGGTTTTTCAACACTAACACAAGTGCAAAAAGTGGTTTTTCAACACTAACACAAGTGCGAAAAGTGGTTTTTCAACACTAACACAAGTGCGAAAAGTGGTTTTTCAACACTAACACAAGTGCAAAAAGTGTTTTGTCCACACTAATACAAGTGCAAAAGTGGTTTCCTGCACCAACAGAAGTACGAAAAGTGGTTTTTCAACACTAACACAAGTGCGAAAAGTGGTTTTTCAACACTAACACAAGTGCAAAAAGTGTTTTTTCCACACTAATACAAGTGCAAAAGTGGTTTCCTGCACCAACAGAAGTACGAAAAGTGGTTTTTCAACACTAACACAAGTGTGCAAAGTGGTTTTTCAACACTAACACAAGTGCAAAAAGTGTTTTTTCCACACTAATACAAGTGCAAAAGTGGTTTCCTGCACCAACAGAAGTACGAAAAGTGGTTTTTCAACACTAACACAAGTGCGAAAAGTGGTTTTTCAACACTAACACAAGTGCGAAAAGTGGTTTTTCCACACTAATACAAGTGCAAAAGTGGTTTCCTGCACCAACACAAGTGCGAAAAGTGGTTTTTCAACACTAACACAAGTGCGAAATGTGGTTTTTCAACACTAACACAAGTGCGAAAAGTGCTTTTTCCACACTAATACAAGTGCAAAAGTGGTTTCCTGCACCAACACAAGTGCGAAAAGTGGTTTTCAACACTAACACAAGTGCGAAAAGTGGTTTTTCCACACTAATACAAGTGCAAAAGTGGTTTCCTGCACCAACACAAGTGCGAAAAGTGGTTTTTCAACACTAACACAAGTGCGAAAAGTGGTTTTTCAACACTATCACAAGTCCGAACAGTGGTTTTTCCACACTAATACAAGTGCAAAAGTGGTTTCCTGCACCAACACAAGTGCGAAAAGTGGTTTTTCAACACTAAGACAAGTGCGAAAAGTGGTTTTTCAACACTATCACAAGTGCCAAAAGTGTTTTTTCCACACTAATACAAGTGCAAAAGTGGTTTCCTGCACCAACACAAGTGCGAAAAGTGGTTTTTCAACACTAACACAAGTGCGAAAAGTGGTGTTTCAACACTATCACAAGTGCCAAAAGTGTTTTTTCCACACTAATTCAAGTGCAAAAGTGGTTTCCAGCACCAACACAAGTGCGAAAAGTGGTTTTTCAACACTAACACAAGTGCGAAAAGTGGTTTTTCAACACTAACACAAGTGTGAAAAGTGTTTTTTCCACACTAATACAAGTGCAAAAGTGGTTTCCTGCACCAACAGAAGTACGAAAAGTGGTTTTTCAACACTAACACAAGTGCGAAAAGTGGTTTTTCTACACTAACACAAGTGCGAAAAGTGGTTTTTCCCACACTAATACAAGTGCAAAAGTGGTTTCCTGCACCAACACAAGTGCGAAAAGTGGTTTTTCAACACTAACACAAGTGCGAAAAGTGGTTTTTCCACACTAATACAAGTGCAAAAGTGGTTTCCTGCACCAACACAAGTGCGAAAAGTGGTTTTTCAACACTAACACAAGTGCGAAAAGTGGTTTTTCAACACTAACACAAGTGTGAAAAGTGCTTTTTCCACACTAATACAAGTGCAAAAGTGGTTTCCTGCACCAACACAAGTGCGAAAAGTGGTTTTCAACACTAACACAAGTGCGAAAAGTGGTTTTTCCACACTAATACAAGTGCAAAAGTGGTTTCCTGCACCAACACAAGTGCGAAAAGTGGTTTTTCAACACTAACACAAGTGCGAAAAGTGGTTTTTCAACACTATCACAAGTGCAAAAAGTATTTTTTCCACACTAATACAAGTGCGAAAAGTGGTTTTTCAACACTAACACAGGTGCGAAAAGTGGTTTTTCCACATTAATACATTGCAAAAGTGGTTTCCTGCACCAACACAAGTGCGAAAAGTGGTTTTTCAACACTAACACAAGTGCGAAAAGTGGTTTTTCAACCCTATCACAAGTGCAAAAAGTGTATTTTCCACACTAATACAAGTGCAAAAGTGGTTTCCTGTACCAACACAAGTGCGAAAAGTGGTTTTTCAACACTAACACAAGTGCGAAAAGTGGTTTTTCAACACTAACACAAGTGCGAAAAGTGGTTTTTCAACACTAACACAAGTGCGAAAGTGTTTTTTCCACACTAATACAAGTGCAAAAGTAGTTTCCTGCACCAACACAAGTACGAAAAGTGGTTTTTCAACACTAACACAACTGCGAAAAGTGGTTTTTCAACACTAACACAAGTGCGAAAAGTGGTTTTTCCTCACTAATACAAGTGCAAAAGTGGTTTCCTGCACCAACACAAGTGCGAAAAGTGGTTTTTTAACACTAACACAAGTGCGAAAAGTGGTTTTTCAACACTATCACAAGTGCAAAAAGTGTTTTTTCCACACTAATACAAGTGCAAAAGTGGTTTCCTGCACCAACACAAGTGCGAAAAGTGGTTTTTCAACACTAACACAAGTGCGAAAAGTGGTTTTTCAACACTAACACAAATGCGAAAAGTGGTTTTTCCACACTAATACAAGTGCAAAAGTGATTTCCTGCACCAACACAAGTGCGAAAAGTGGTTTTTCAACACTAACACAAGTGCGAAAAGTGGTTTTTCAACACTATCACAAGTGCCAAAAGTGTTTTTTCCACACTAATTCAAGTGCAAAAGTGGTTTCCTGCACCAACACATGTGCGAAAAGTGGTTTTTCAACACTAACACAAGTGCGAAAAGTGGTTTTTCAACACTAACACAAATGCGAAAAGTGGTTTTTCCACACTAATACAAGAGCAAAAGTGGTTTCCTGCACCAACACAAGTGCGAAAAGTGGTTTTTCAACACTAACACAAGTGCGAAAAGTGGTTTTTCAACACTATCACAAGTGCCAAAAGTGTTTTTTCCACACTAATTCAAGTGCAAAAGTGGTTTCGTGCACCAACACAAGTGCGAAAAGTGGTTTTTCAACACTAACACAAGTGCGAAAAGTGGTTTTTCAACACTAACACAAGTGCGAAAAGTGTTTTTTCCACACTAATACAAGTGCAAAGGTGGTTTCCTGCACCAACACAAGTGCGAAAAGTGGTTTTTCAACACTAACACAAGTGAGAAAAGTGGTTTTTCAACACTAACACAAGTGCGAAAAGTGGTTTTTCAACACTTTCACAAGTGCAAAAAGTGTTTTTTCCACACTAATACAAGTGCAAAAGTGGTTTCCTGCACCAACACAAGTGCGAAAAGTGGTTTTTCAACACTAACACAAGTGCGAAAAGTGGTTTTTCAACACGAACACAAGTGCGAAAAGTGGTTTTTCCACACTAATACAAGTGCAAAAGTGGTTTCCTGCACCAACACAAGTGCGAAAAGTGGTTTTTCAACACTAACACAAGTGCGAAAAGTGGTTTTTCAACACTATCACAAGTGCAAAAAGTGTTTTTCCCACACTAATACAAGTGCAAAAGTGGTTTCCTGAACCACCACAAGTGTGAAAAGTGGTTTTTCAACACGAACACAAGTGCGAAAAGTGGTTTTTCAACACTATCACAAGTTCAAAAAGTGTTTTTTCCACACTAATACAAGTGCAAAAGTGGTTTCCTGCACCAACACAATTGCGAAAAGTGGTTTTTCAACACTAACGCAAGTGCGAAAAGTGGTTTTTCAACACTAACACAAATGCGAAAAGTGTTTTTTCCACACTAATACAAGTGCAAAAGTGGTTTGATACACCAACACAAGTGCGAAAAGTGGTTTTTCAACACCAACACAAGTACGAAAAGTGGTTTTTCAACACTAACACAAGTGCGAAAAGTGGTTTTTCAACACTATCACAAGTGCAAAAAGTGTTTTTTCCACACTAATACAAGTGCAAAAGTGGTTTCCTGCACCAACACAAATGCGAAAAGTGGTTTTTCAACACTAACACAAGTGCGAAAAGTGGTTTTTCCACACTAATACAAGTGCAAAAGTGGTTTCCTGCACCAACACAAGTGCGAAAAGTGGTTTTTCAACACTAACACAAGTGCAAAAAGTGTTTTTTCCACACTAATACAAGTGCAAAAGTGGTTTCCTGAACCACCACAAGTGTGAAAAGTGGTTTTTCAACACGAACACAAGTGCGAAAAGTGGTTTTTCAACACTATCACAAGTGCAAAAAGTGTTTTTTCCACACTAATACAAGTGCAAAAGTGGTTTCCTGCACCAACACAAGTGCGAAAAGTGGTTTTTCAACACCAACACAAGTTCGAAAAGTGGTTTTTCAACACTAACACAAGTGCGAAAAGTGGTTTTTCAACACTATCACAAGTGCAAAAAGTGTTTTTTCCACACTAATACAAGTGCAAAAGTGGTTTCCTGCACCAACACAAGTGCGAAAAGTGGTTTTTCAACACTAACACAAGTGCGAAAAGTGGTTTTTCAACACTAACACAAGTGCGAAAAGTGGTTTTTCCACACTAATACAAGTGCAAAAGTGGTTTCCTGCACCAACACAAGTGCGAAAAGTGGTTTTTCAACACTAACACAAGTGCGAAAAGTGGTTTTTCAACACTATCACAAGTGCAAAAAGTGTTTTTTCCACACTAATACAAGTGCAAAAGTGGTTTCCTGCACCAACACAAGTGTGAAAAGTGGTTTTTCAACACTAACACAAGTGCGAAAAGTGGTTTTTCAACACTAACACAAATGCGAAAAGTGGTTTTTCCACACTAATACAAGAGCAAAAGTGGTTTCCTGCACCAACACAAGTGCGAAAAGTGGTTTTTCAACACTAACACAAGTGCGAAAAGTGGTTTTTCAACACTATCACAAGTGCCAAAAGTGTTTTTTCCACACTAATTCAAGTGCAAAAGTGGTTTCGTGCACCAACACAAGTGCGAAAAGTGGTTTTTCAACACTAACACAAGTGCGAAAAGTGGTTTTTCAACACTAACACAAGTGCGAAAAGTGTTTTTTCCACACTAATACAAGTGCAAAGGTGGTTTCCTGCACCAACACAAGTGCGAAAAGTGGTTTTTCAACACTAACACAAGTGAGAAAAGTGGTTTTTCAACACTAACACAAGTGCGAAAATTGGTTTTTCAACCCTATCACAAGTGCAAAAAGTGTATTTTCCACACTAATACAAGTGCAAAAGTGGTTTCCTGTACCAACACAAGTGCGAAAAGTGGTTTTTCAACACTAACACAAGTGCGAAAAGTGGTTTTTCAACCCTATCACAAGTGCAAAAAGTGTATTTTCCACACTAATACAAGTGCAAAAGTGGTTTCCTGTACCAACACAAGTGCGAAAAGTGGTTTTTCAACACTAACACAAGTGCGAAAAGTGGTTTTTCAACACTAACACAAGTGCGAAAAGTGGTTTTTCAACACTAACACAAGTGCGAAAGTGTTTTTTCCACACTAATACAAGTGCAAAAGTAGTTTCCTGCACCAACACAAGTACGAAAAGTGGTTTTTCAACACTAACACAACTGCGAAAAGTGGTTTTTCAACACTAACACAAGTGCGAAAAGTGGTTTTTCCACACTAATACAAGTGCAAAAGTGGTTTCCTGCACCAACACAAGTGCGAAAAGTGGTTTTTTAACACTAACACAAGTGCGAAAAGTGGTTTTTCAACACTATCACAAGTGCAAAAAGTGTTTTTTCCACACTAATACAAGTGCAAAAGTGGTTTCCTGCACCAACACAAGTGCGAAAAGTGGTTTTTCAACACTAACACAAGTGCGAAAAGTGGTTTTTCAACACTAACACAAATGCGAAAAGTGGTTTTTCCACACTAATACAAGTGCAAAAGTGATTTCCTGCACCAACACAAGTGCGAAAAGTGGTTTTTCAACACTAACACAAGTGCGAAAAGTGGTTTTTCAACACTATCACAAGTGCCAAAAGTGTTTTTTCCACACTAATTCAAGTGCAAAAGTGGTTTCCTGCACCAACACAAGTGCGAAAAGTGGTTTTTCAACACTAACACAAGTGCGAAAAGTGGTTTTTCAACACTAACACAAATGCGAAAAGTGGTTTTTCCACACTAATACAAGAGCAAAAGTGGTTTCCTGCACCAACACAAGTGCGAAAAGTGGTTTTTCAACACTAACACAAGTGCGAAAAGTGGTTTTTCAACACTATCACAAGTGCCAAAAGTGTTTTTTCCACACTAATTCAAGTGCAAAAGTGGTTTCGTGCACCAACACAAGTGCGAAAAGTGGTTTTTCAACACTAACACAAGTGCGAAAAGTGGTTTTTCAACACTAACACAAGTGCGAAAAGTGTTTTTTCCACACTAATACAAGTGCAAAGGTGGTTTCCTGCACCAACACAAGTGCGAAAAGTGGTTTTTCAACACTAACACAAGTGAGAAAAGTGGTTTTTCAACACTAACACAAGTGCGAAAAGTGGTTTTTCAACACTTTCACAAGTGCAAAAAGTGTTTTTTCCACACTAATACAAGTGCAAAAGTGGTTTCCTGCACCAACACAAGTGCGAAAAGTGGTTTTTCAACACTAACACAAGTGCGAAAAGTGGTTTTTCAACACGAACACAAGTGCGAAAAGTGGTTTTTCCACACTAATACAAGTGCAAAAGTGGTTTCCTGCACCAACACAAGTGCGAAAAGTGGTTTTTCAACACTAACACAAGGGCGAAAAGTGGTTTTTCAACACTATCACAAGTGCAAAAAGTGTTTTTCCCACACTAATACAAGTGCAAAAGTGGTTTCCTGAACCACCACAAGTGTGAAAAGTGGTTTTTCAACACGAACACAAGTGCGAAAAGTGGTTTTTCAACACTATCACAAGTTCAAAAAGTGTTTTTTCCACACTAATACAAGTGCAAAAGTGGTTTCCTGCACCAACACAATTGCGAAAAGTGGTTTTTCAACACTAACGCAAGTGCGAAAAGTGGTTTTTCAACACTAACACAAATGCGAAAAGTGTTTTTTCCACACTAATACAAGTGCAAAAGTGGTTTGATACACCAACACAAGTGCGAAAAGTGGTTTTTCAACACCAACACAAGTACGAAAAGTGGTTTTTCAACACTAACACAAGTGCGAAAAGTGGTTTTTCAACACTATCACAAGTGCAAAAAGTGTTTTTTCCACACTAATACAAGTGCAAAAGTGGTTTCCTGCACCAACACAAATGCGAAAAGTGGTTTTTCAACACTAACACAAGTGCGAAAAGTGGTTTTTCCACACTAATACAAGTGCAAAAGTGGTTTCCTGCACCAACACAAGTGCGAAAAGTGGTTTTTCAACACTAACACAAGTGCAAAAAGTGTTTTTTCCACACTAATACAAGTGCAAAAGTGGTTTCCTGAACCACCACAAGTGTGAAAAGTGGTTTTTCAACACGAACACAAGTGCGAAAAGTGGTTTTTCAACACTATCACAAGTTCAAAAAGTGTTTTTTCCACACTAATACAAGTGCAAAAGTGGTTTCCTGCACCAACACAAGTGCGAAAAGTGGTTTTTCAACACCAACACAAGTACGAAAAGTGGTTTTTCAACACTAACACAAGTGCGAAAAGTGGTTTTTCAACACTATCACAAGTGCAAAAAGTGTTTTTTCCACACTAATACAAGTGCAAAAGTGGTTTCCTGCACCAACACAAGTGCGAAAAGTGGTTTTTCAACACTAACACAAGTGCGAAAAGTGGTTTTTCAACACTAACACAAGTGCGAAAAGTGGTTTTTCCACACTAATACAAGTGCAAAAGTGGTTTCCTGCACCAACACAAGTGCGAAAAGTGGTTTTTCAACACTAACACAAGTGCGAAAAGTGGTTTTTCAACACTATCACAAGTGCAAAAAGTGTTTTTTCCACACTAATACAAGTGCAAAAGTGGTTTCCTGCACCAACACAAGTGTGAAAAGTGGTTTTTCAACACTAACACAAGTGCGAAAAGTGGTTTTTCAACACTAACACAAATGCGAAAAGTGGTTTTTCCACACTAATACAAGAGCAAAAGTGGTTTCCTGCACCAACACAAGTGCGAAAAGTGGTTTTTCAACACTAACACAAGTGCGAAAAGTGGTTTTTCAACACTATCACAAGTGCCAAAAGTGTTTTTTCCACACTAATTCAAGTGCAAAAGTGGTTTCGTGCACCAACACAAGTGCGAAAAGTGGTTTTTCAACACCAACACAAGTGCGAAAAGTGGTTTTTCAACACTAACACAAGTGCGAAAAGTGTTTTTTCCACACTAATACAAGTGCAAAGGTGGTTTCCTGCACCAACACAAGTGCGAAAAGTGGTTTTTCAACACTAACACAAGTGAGAAAAGTGGTTTTTCAACACTAACACAAGTGCGAAAATTGGTTTTTCAACACTATCACAAGTGCAAAAAGTGTTTTTTCCACACTAATACAAGTGCAAAAGTGGTTTCCTGCACCAACACAAGTGCGAAAAGTGGTTTTTCAACACTAACACAAGTGCGAAAAGTGGTTTTTCAACACGAACACAAGTGCGAAAAGTGGTTTTTCCACACTAATACAAGTGCAAAAGTGGTTTCCTGCACCAACACAAGTGCGAAAAGTGGTTTTTCAACACTAACACAAGTGCGAAAAGTGGTTTTTCAACACTATCACAAGTGCAAAAAGTGTTTTTTCCACACTAATACAAGTGCAAAAGTGGTTTCCTGAACCACCACAAGTGTGAAAAGTGGTTTTTCAACACGAACACAAGTGCGAAAAGTGGTTTTTCAACACTATCACAAGTTCAAAAAGTGTTTTTTCCACACTAATACAAGTGCAAAAGTGGTTTCCTGCACCAACACAATTGCGAAAAGTGGTTTTTCAACACTAACGCAAGTGCGAAAAGTGGTTTTTCAACACTAACACAAATGCGAAAAGTGTTTTTTCCACACTAATACAAGTGCAAAAGTGGTTTCCTACACCAACACAAGTGCGAAAAGTGGTTTTTCAACACCAACACAAGTACGAAAAGTGGTTTTTCAACACTAACACAAGTGCGAAAAGTGGTTTTTCAACACTATCACAAGTGCAAAAAGTGTTTTTTCCACACTAATGCAAGTGCAAAAGTGGTTTCCTGCACCAACACAAATGCGAAAAGTGGATTTTCAACACTAACACAAGTGCGAAAAGTGGTTTTTCAACACTAACACAAGTGCGAAAAGTGGTTTTTCCACACTAATACAAGTGCAAAAGTGGTTTCCTGCACCAACACAAGTGCGAAAAGTGGTTTTTCAACACTAACACAAGTGCAAAAAGTGTTTTTTCCACACTAATACAAGTGCAAATGTGGTTTCCTGAACCACCACAAGTGTGAAAAGTGGTTTTTCAACACGAACACAAGTGCGAAAAGTGGTTTTTCAACACTATCACAAGTGCAAAAAGTGTTTTTTCCACACTAATACAAGTGCAAAAGTGGTTTCCTGCACCAACACAAGTGCGAAAAGTGGTTTTTCAACACCAACACAAGTACGAAAAGTGGTTTTTCAACACTAACACAAGTGCGAAAAGTGGTTTTTCAACACTATCACAAGTGCAAAAAGTGTTTTTTCCAACATAATACAAGTGCAAAAGTGGTTTCCTGCACCAACACAAGTGCGAAAAGTGGTTTTTCAACACTAACACAAGTGCGAAAAGTGGTTTTTCAACACTAACACAAGTGCGAAAAGTGGTTTTTCCACACTAATACAAGTGCAAAAGTGGTTTCCTGCACCAACACAAGTGCGAAAAGTGGTTTTTCAACACTAACACAAGTGCGAAAAGTGGTTTTTCAACACTATCACAAGTGCAAAAAGTGTTTTTTCCACACTAATACAAGTGCAAAAGTGGTTTCCTGCACCAACACAAGTGTGAAAAGTGGTTTTTCAACACTAACACAAGTGCGAAAAGTGGTTTTTCAACACTAACACAAATGCGAAAAGTGGTTTTTCCACACTAATACAAGAGCAAAAGTGGTTTCCTGCACCAACACAAGTGCGAAAAGTGGTTTTTCAACACTAACACAAGTGCGAAAAGTGGTTTTTCAACACTAACACAAGTGCGAAAAGTGTTTTTTCCACACTAATACAAGTGCAAAGGTGGTTTCCTGCACCAACACAAGTGCGAAAAGTGGTTTTTCAACACTAACACAAGTTAGAAAAGTGGTTTTTCAACACTAACATAAGTGCGAAAATTGGTTTTTCAACACTATCACAAGTGCAAAAAGTGTTTTTTCCACACTAATACAAGTGCAAAAGTGGTTTCCTGCACCAACACAAGTGCGAAAAGTGGTTTTTCAACACTAACACAAGTGCGAAAAGTGGTTTTTCAACACGAACACAAATGCGAAAAGTGGTTTTTCCACACTAATACAAGTGCAAAAGTGGTTTCCTGCACCAACACAAGTGCGAAAAGTGGTTTTTCAACACTAACACAAGTGCGAAAAGTGGTTTTTCAACACTATCACAAGTGCAAAAAGTGTTTTTTCCACACTAATACAAGTGCAAAAGTGGTTTCCTGAACCACCACAAGTGTGAAAAGTGGTTTTTCAACACGAACACAAGTGCGAAAAGTGGTTTTTCAACACTATCACAAGTTCAAAAAGTGTTTTTTCCACACTAATACAAGTGCAAAAGTGGTTTCCTGCACCAACACAATTGCGAAAAGTGGTTTTTCAACACTAACGCAAGTGCGAAAAGTGGTTTTTCAACACTAACACAAATGCGAAAAGTGTTTTTTCCACACTAATACAAGTGCAAAAGTGGTTTCCTACACCAACACAAGTGCGAAAAGTGGTTTTTCAACACCAACACAAGTACGAAAAGTGGTTTTTCAACACTAACACAAGTGCGAAAAGTGGTTTTTCAACACTATCACAAGTGCAAAAAGTGTTTTTTCCACACTAATGCAAGTGCAAAAGTGGTTTCCTGCACCAACACAAATGCGAAAAGTGGTTTTTCAACACTAACACAAGTGCGAAAAGTGGTTTTTCAACACTAACACAAGTGCGAAAAGTGGTTTTTCCACACTAATACAAGTGCAAAAGTGGTTTCCTGCACCAACACAAGTGCGAAAAGTGGTTTTTCAACACTAACACAAGTGCAAAAAGTGTTTTTTCCACACTAATACAAGTGCAAATGTGGTTTCCTGAACCACCACAAGTGTGAAAAGTGGTTTTTCAACACGAACACAAGTGCGAAAAGTGGTTTTTCAACACTATCACAAGTGCAAAAAGTGTTTTTTCCACACTAATACAAGTGCAAAAGTGGTTTCCTGCACCAACACAATTGCGAAAAGTGGTTTTTCAACACTAACGCAAGTGCGAAAAGTAGTTTTTCAACACTAACACAAGTGCGAAAAGTGTTTTTTCCACACTAATACAAGTGCAAAAGTGGTTTCCTGCACCAACACAAGTGCGAAAAGTGGTTTTTCAACACCAACACAAGTACGAAAAGTGGTTTTTCAACACTAACACAAGTGCGAAAAGTGGTTTTTCAACACTATCACAAGTGCAAAAAGTGTTTTTTCCACACTAATACAAGTGCAAAAGTGGTTTCCTGCACCAACACAAGTGCGAAAAGTGGTTTTTCAACACTAACACAAGTGCGAAAAGTGGTTTTTCAACACTAACACAAGTGCGAAAAGTGGTTTTTCCACACTAATACAAGTGCAAAAGTGGTTTCCTGCACCAACACAAGTGCGAAAATTGGTTTTTCAACACTAACACAAGTGCGAAAAGTGGTTTTTCAACACTATCACAAGTGCAAAAAGTGTTTTTTCCACACTAATACAAGTGCAAAAGTGGTTTCCTGCACCAACACAAGTGTGAAAAGTGGTTTTTCAACACTAACACAAGTGCGATAAGTGGTTTTTCAACACTAACACAAATGCGAAAAGTGGTTTTTCAACACTAACACAAGTGCGAAAAGTGGTTTTTCAACACTAACACAAGTGCGAAAAGTGGTTTTTCAACACTACCACAAGTGCAAAAAGTGTTTTTTCCACACTAATACAAGTGCAAAAGTGGTTTCCTGCACCAACACAAGTGCGAAAAGTGGTTTTTCAACACTAACACAAGTGCAAAAAGTGGTTTTTCAACACTAACACAAGTGCGAAAAGTGGTTTTTCAACACTAACACAAGTGCGAAAAGTGGTTTTTCAACACTAACACAAGTGCAAAAAGTGTTTTGTCCACACTAATACAAGTGCAAAAGTGGTTTCCTGCACCAACAGAAGTACGAAAAGTGGTTTTTCAACACTAACACAAGTGTGCAAAGTGGTTTTTCAACACTAACACAAGTGCAAAAAGTGTTTTTTCCACACTAATACAAGTGCAAAAGTGGTTTCCTGCACCAACAGAAGTACGAAAAGTGGTTTTTCAACACTAACACAAGTGCGAAAAGTGGTTTTTCCACACTAATACAAGTGCAAAAGTGGTTTCCTGCACCAACACAAGTGCGAAAAGTGGTTTTTCAACACTAACACAAGTGCGAAAAGTGGTTTTTCAACACTATCACAAGTGCAAAAAGTGTTTTTTCCACACTAATACAAGTGCAAAAGTGGTTTCCTGCACCAACACAAGTGCGAAAAGTGGTTTTTCAACACTAACACAAGTGCGAAAAGTGGTTTTTCAACACTAACACAAGTGCGAAAAGTGGTTTTCCACACTAATACAAGTGCAAAAGTGGTTTCCTGCACCAACACAAGTGCGAAAAGTGGTTTTTCAACACTAACACAAGTGCGAAAAGTGGTTTTTCAACACTATCACAAGTGCAAAAAGTGTTTTTTCCACACTAATACAAGTGCAAAAGTGGTTTCCTGCACCAACACAAGTGTGAAAAGTGGTTTTTCAACACTAACACAAGTGCGATAAGTGGTTTTTCAACACTAACACAAATGCGAAAAGTGGTTTTTCAACACTAACACAAGTGCGAAAAGTGGTTTTTCAACACTAACACAAGTGCGAAAAGTGGTTTTTCAACACTACCACAAGTGCAAAAAGTGTTTTTTCCACACTAATACAAGTGCAAAAGTGGTTTCCTGCACCAACACAAGTGCGAAAAGTGGTTTTTCAACACTAACACAAGTGCAAAAAGTGGTTTTTCAACACTAACACAAGTGCGAAAAGTGGTTTTTCAACACTAACACAAGTGCGAAAAGTGGTTTTTCAACACTAACACAAGTGCAAAAAGTGTTTTGTCCACACTAATACAAGTGCAAAAGTGGTTTCCTGCACCAACAGAAGTACGAAAAGTGGTTTTTCAACACTAACACAAGTGCGAAAAGTGGTTTTTCAACACTAACACAAGTGCAAAAAGTGTTTTTTCCACACTAATACAAGTGCAAAAGTGGTTTCCTGCACCAACAGAAGTACGAAAAGTGGTTTTTCAACACTAACACAAGTGTGCAAAGTGGTTTTTCAACACTAACACAAGTGCAAAAAGTGTTTTTTCCACACTAATACAAGTGCAAAAGTGGTTTCCTGCACCAACAGAAGTACGAAAAGTGGTTTTTCAACACTAACACAAGTGCGAAAAGTGGTTTTTCAACACTAACACAAGTGCGAAAAGTGGTTTTTCCACACTAATACAAGTGCAAAAGTGGTTTCCTGCACCAACACAAGTGCGAAAAGTGGTTTTTCAACACTAACACAAGTGCGAAATGTGGTTTTTCAACACTAACACAAGTGCGAAAAGTGCTTTTTCCACACTAATACAAGTGCAAAAGTGGTTTCCTGCACCAACACAAGTGCGAAAAGTGGTTTTCAACACTAACACAAGTGCGAAAAGTGGTTTTTCCACACTAATACAAGTGCAAAAGTGGTTTCCTGCACCAACACAAGTGCGAAAAGTGGTTTTTCAACACTAACACAAGTGCGAAAAGTGGTTTTTCAACACTATCACAAGTGCAAAAAGTGTTTTTTCCACACTAATACAAGTGCGAAAAGTGGTTTTTCAACACTAACACAAGTGCGAAAAGTGGTTTTTCCACACTAATACATTGCAAAAGTGGTTTCCTGCACCTACACAAGTGCGAAAAGTGGTTTTTCAACACTAACACAAGTGCGAAAAGTGGTTTTTCAACCCTATCACAAGTGCAAAAAGTGTTTTTTCCACACTAATACAAGTGCAAAAGTGGTTTCCTGCACCAACACAAGTGCGAAAAGTGGTTTTTCAACACTAACACAAGTGCGAAAAGTGGTTTTTCAACACTAACACAAGTGCGAAAAGTGGTTTTTCAACACTAACACAAGTGCGAAAGTGTTTTTTCCACACTAATACAAGTGCAAAAGTGGTTTCCTGCACCAACACAAGTACGAAAAGTGGTTTTTCAACACTAACACAACTGCGAAAAGTGGTTTTTCAACACTAACACAAGTGCGAAAAGTGGTTTTTCCACACTAATACAAGTGCAAAAGTGGTTTCCTGCACCAACACAAGTGCGAAAAGTGGTTTTTTAACACTAACACAAGTGCGAAAAGTGGTTTATCAACACTATCACAAGTGCAAAAAGTGTATTTTCCACACTAATACAAGTGCAAAAGTGGTTTCCTGCACCAACACAAGTGCGAAAAGTGGTTTTACAACACTAAGACAAGTGCGAAAAGTGGTTTTTCAACACTATCACAAGTGCCAAAAGTGTTTTTTCCACACTAATACAAGTGCAAAAGTGGTTTCCTGCACCAACACAAGTGCGAAAAGTGGTTTTTCAACACTAACACAAGTGCGAAAAGTGGTGTTTCAACACTATCACAAGTGCCAAAAGTGTTTTTTCCACACTAATTCAAGTGCAAAAGTGGTTTCCTGCACCAACACAAGTGCGAAAAGTGGTTTTTCAACACTAACACAAGTGCGAAAAGTGGTTTTTCAACACTAACACAAGTGTGAAAAGTGTTTTTTCCACACTAATACAAGTGCAAAAGTGGTTTCCTGCACCAACAGAAGTACGAAAAGTGGTTTTTCAACACTAACACAAGTGCGAAAAGTGGTTTTTCTACACTACCACAAGTGCGAAAAGTGGTTTTTCCACACTAATACAAGTGCAAAAGTGGTTTCCTGCACCAACACAAGTGCGAAAAGTGGTTTTTCAACACTAACACAAGTGCGAAAAGTGGTTTTTCCACACTAATACAAGTGCAAAAGTGGTTTCCTGCACCAACACAAGTGCGAAAAGTGGTTTTTCAACACTAACACAAGTGCGAAAAGTGGTTTTTCAACACTAACACAAGTGCGAAAAGTGGTTTTTCCACACTAATACAAGTGCAAAAGTGGTTTCCTGCACCAACACAAGTGCGAAAAGTGGTTTTTCAACACTAACACAAGTGCGAAAAGTGGTTTTTCAACACTATCACAAGTGCAAAAAGTATTTTTTCCACACTAATACAAGTGCGAAAAGTGGTTTTTCAACACTAACACAGGTGCGAAAAGTGGTTTTTCCACATTAATACATTGCAAAAGTGGTTTCCTGCACCAACACAAGTGCGAAAAGTGGTTTTTCAACACTAACACAAGTGCGAAAAGTGGTTTTTCAACCCTATCACAAGTGCAAAAAGTGTATTTTCCACACTAATACAAGTGCAAAAGTGGTTTCCTGTACCAACACAAGTGCGAAAAGTGGTTTTTCAACACTAACACAAGTGCGAAAAGTGGTTTTTCAACACTAACACAAGTGCGAAAAGTGGTTTTTCAACACTAACACAAGTGCGAAAGTGTTTTTTCCACACTAATACAAGTGCAAAAGTAGTTTCCTGCACCAACACAAGTACGAAAAGTGGTTTTTCAACACTAACACAACTGCGAAAAGTGGTTTTTCAACACTAACACAAGTGCGAAAAGTGGTTTTTCCCACACTAATACAAGTGCAAAAGTGGTTTCCTGCACCAACACAAGTGCGAAAAGTGGTTTTTTAACACTAACACAAGTGCGAAAAGTGGTTTTTCCCACACTAATACAAGTGCAAAAGTGGTTTCCTGCACCAACACAAGTGCGAAAAGTGCTTTTTCCACACTAATACAAGTGCAAAAGTGGTTTCCTGCACCAACACAAGTGCGAAAAGTGGTTTTCAGCACTAACACAAGTGCGAAAAGTGGTTTTTCCACACTAATACAAGTGCAAAAGTGGTTTCCTGCACCAACACAAGTGCGAAAAGTGGTTTTTCAACACTAACACAAGTGCGAAAAGTGGTTTTTCAACACTATCACAAGTGCAAAAAGTGTTTTTTCCACACTAATACAAGTGCGAAAAGTGGTTTTTTCAACACTAACACAAGTGCGAAAAGTGGTTTTTCCACACTAATACATTGCAAAAGTGGTTTCCTGCACCTACACAAGTGCGAAAAGTGGTTTTTCAACACTAACACAAGTGCGAAAAGTGGTTTTTCAACCCTATCACAAGTGCAAAAAGTGTTTTTTCCACACTAATACAAGTGCAAAAGTGGTTTCCTGCACCAACACAAGTGCGAAAAGTGGTTTTTCAACACTAACACAAGTGCGAAAAGTGGTTTTTCAACACTAACACAAGTGCGAAAAGTGGTTTTTCAACACTAACACAAGTGCGAAAGTGTTTTTTCCACACTAATACAAGTGCAAAAGTGGTTTCCTGCACCAACACAAGTACGAAACGTGGTTTTTCAACACTAACACAACTGCGAAAAGTGGTTTTTCAACACTAACACAAGTGCGAAAAGTGGTTTTTCCACACTAATACAAGTGCAAAAGTGGTTTCCTGCACCAACACAAGTGCGAAAAGTGGTTTTTTAACACTAACACAAGTGCGAAAAGTGGTTTATCAACACTATCACAAGTGCAAAAAGTGTATTTTCCACACTAATACAAGTGCAAAAGTGGTTTCCTGCACCAACACAAGTGCGAAAAGTGGTTTTTCAACACTAAGACAAGTGCGAAAAGTGGTTTTTCAACACTATCACAAGTGCCAAAAGTGTTTTTTCCACACTAATACAAGTGCAAAAGTGGTTTCCTGCACCAACACAAGTGCGAAAAGTGGTTTTTCAACACTAACACAAGTGCGAAAAGTGGTGTTTCAACACTATCACAAGTGCCAAAAGTGTTTTTTCCACACTAATTCAAGTGCAAAAGTGGTTTCCTGCACCAACACAAGTGCGAAAAGTGGTTTTTCAACACTAACACAAGTGCGAAAAGTGGTTTTTCAACACTAACACAAGTGTGAAAAGTGTTTTTTCCACACTAATACAAGTGCAAAAGTGGTTTCCTGCACCAACAGAAGTACGAAAAGTGGTTTTTCAACACTAACACAAGTGCGAAAAGTGGTTTTTCTACACTACCACAAGTGCGAAAAGTGGTTTTTCCACACTAATACAAGTGCAAAAGTGGTTTCCTGCACCAACACAAGTGCGAAAAGTGGTTTTTCAACACTAACACAAGTGCGAAAAGTGGTTTTTCCACACTAATACAAGTGCAAAAGTGGTTTCCTGCACCAACACAAGTGCGAAAAGTGGTTTTTCAACACTAACACAAGTGCGAAAAGTGGTTTTTCAACACTAACACAAGTGCGAAAAGTGGTTTTTCCACACTAATACAAGTGCAAAAGTGGTTTCCTGCACCAACACAAGTGCGAAAAGTGGTTTTTCAACACTAACACAAGTGCGAAAAGTGGTTTTTCAACACTATCACAAGTGCAAAAAGTATTTTTTCCACACTAATACAAGTGCGAAAAGTGGTTTTTCAACACTAACACAGGTGCGAAAAGTGGTTTTTCCACATTAATACATTGCAAAAGTGGTTTCCTGCACCAACACAAGTGCGAAAAGTGGTTTTTCAACACTAACACAAGTGCGAAAAGTGGTTTTTCAACCCTATCACAAGTGCAAAAAGTGTATTTTCCACACTAATACAAGTGCAAAAGTGGTTTCCTGTACCAACACAAGTGCGAAAAGTGGTTTTTCAACACTAACACAAGTGCGAAAAGTGGTTTTTCAACACTAACACAAGTGCGAAAAGTGGTTTTTCAACACTAACACAAGTGCGAAAGTGTTTTTTCCACACTAATACAAGTGCAAAAGTAGTTTCCTGCACCAACACAAGTACGAAAAGTGGTTTTTCAACACTAACACAACTGCGAAAAGTGGTTTTTCAACACTAACACAAGTGCGAAAAGTGGTTTTTCCCACACTAATACAAGTGCAAAAGTGGTTTCCTGCACCAACACAAGTGCGAAAAGTGGTTTTTTAACACTAACACAAGTGCGAAAAGTGGTTTTTCAACACTATCACAAGTGCAAAAAGTGTTTTTTCCACACTAATACAAGTGCAAAAGTGGTTTCCTGCACCAACACAAGTGCGAAAAGTGGTTTTTCAACACTAACACAAGTGCGAAAAGTGGTTTTTCAACACTAACACAAATGCGAAAAGTGGTTTTTCCACACTAATACAAGTGCAAAAGTGATTTCCTGCACCAACACAAGTGCGAAAAGTGGTTTTTCAACACTAACACAAGTGCGAAAAGTGGTTTTTCAACACTATCACAAGTGCCAAAAGTGTTTTTTCCACACTAATTCAAGTGCAAAAGTGGTTTCCTGCACCAACACAAGTGCGAAAAGTGGTTTTTCAACACTAACACAAGTGCGAAAAGTGGTTTTTCAACACTAACACAAATGCGAAAAGTGGTTTTTCCACACTAATACAAGAGCAAAAGTGGTTTCCTGCACCAACACAAGTGCGAAAAGTGGTTTTTCAACACTAACACAAGTGCGAAAAGTGGTTTTTCAACACTATCACAAGTGCCAAAAGTGTTTTTTCCACACTAATTCAAGTGCAAAAGTGGTTTCGTGCACCAACACAAGTGCGAAAAGTGGTTTTTCAACACTAACACAAGTGCGAAAAGTGGTTTTTCAACACTAACACAAGTGCGAAAAGTGTTTTTTCCACACTAATACAAGTGCAAAGGTGGTTTCCTGCACCAACACAAGTGCGAAAAGTGGTTTTTCAACACTAACACAAGTGAGAAAAGTGGTTTTTCAACACTAACACAAGTGCGAAAAGTGGTTTTTCAACACTTTCACAAGTGCAAAAAGTGTTTTTTCCACACTAATACAAGTGCAAAAGTGGTTTCCTGCACCAACACAAGTGCGAAAAGTGGTTTTTCAACACTAACACAAGTGCGAAAAGTGGTTTTTCAACACGAACACAAGTGCGAAAAGTGGTTTTTCCACACTAATACAAGTGCAAAAGTGGTTTCCTGCACCAACACAAGTGCGAAAAGTGGTTTTTCAACACTAACACAAGTGCGAAAAGTGGTTTTTCAACACTATCACAAGTGCAAAAAGTGTTTTTTCCACACTAATACAAGTGCAAAAGTGGTTTCCTGAACCACCACAAGTGTGAAAAGTGGTTTTTCAACACGAACACAAGTGCGAAAAGTGGTTTTTCAACACTATCACAAGTTCAAAAAGTGTTTTTTCCACACTAATACAAGTGCAAAAGTGGTTTCCTGCACCAACACAATTGCGAAAAGTGGTTTTTCAACACTAACGCAAGTGCGAAAAGTGGTTTTTCAACACTAACACAAATGCGAAAAGTGTTTTTTCCACACTAATACAAGTGCAAAAGTGGTTTGATACACCAACACAAGTGCGAAAAGTGGTTTTTCAACACCAACACAAGTACGAAAAGTGGTTTTTCAACACTAACACAAGTGCGAAAAGTGGTTTTTCAACACTATCACAAGTGCAAAAAGTGTTTTTTCCACACTAATACAAGTGCAAAAGTGGTTTCCTGCACCAACACAAATGCGAAAAGTGGTTTTTCAACACTAACACAAGTGCGAAAAGTGGTTTTTCCACACTAATACAAGTGCAAAAGTGGTTTCCTGCACCAACACAAGTGCGAAAAGTGGTTTTTCAACACTAACACAAGTGCAAAAAGTGTTTTTTCCACACTAATACAAGTGCAAAAGTGGTTTCCTGAACCACCACAAGTGTGAAAAGTGGTTTTTCAACACGAACACAAGTGCGAAAAGTGGTTTTTCAACACTAACACAAGTGCAAAAAGTGTTTTTTCCACACTAATACAAGTGCAAAAGTGGTTTCCTGAACCACCACAAGTGTGAAAAGTGGTTTTTCAACACGAACACAAGTGCGAAAAGTGGTTTTTCAACACTATCACAAGTGCAAAAAGTGTTTTTTCCACACTAATACAAGTGCAAAAGTGGTTTCCTGCACCAACACAAGTGCGAAAAGTGGTTTTTCAACACTAACACAAGTGCGAAAAGTGGTTTTTCAACACTATCACAAGTGCAAAAAGTGTTTTTTCCACACTAATACAAGTGCAAAAGTGGTTTCCTGAACCACCACAAGTGTGAAAAGTGGTTTTTCAACACGAACACAAGTGCGAAAAGTGGTTTTTCAACACTATCACAAGTGCAAAAAGTGTTTTTTCCACACTAATACAAGTGCCAAAGTGGTTTCCTGCACCAACACAATTGCCAAAAGTGGTTTTTCAACACTAACGCAAGTGCGAAAAGTGGTTTTTCAACACTAACACAAGTGCGAAAAGTGTTTTTTCCACACTAATACAAGTGCAAAAGTGGTTTCCTGCACCAACACAAGTGCGAAAAGTGGTTTTTCAACACCAACACAAGTACGAAAAGTGGTTTTTCAACACTAACACAAGTGCGAAAAGTGGTTTTTCAACACTATCACAAGTGCAAAAAGTGTTTTTTCCACACTAATACAAGTGCAAAAGTGGTTTCCTGCACCAACACAAGTGCGAAAAGTGGTTTTTCAACACTAACACAAGTGCGAAAAGTGGTTTTTCAACACTAACACAAGTGCGAAAAGTGGTTTTTCCACACTAATACAAGTGCAAAAGTGGTTTCCTGCACCAACACAAGTGTGAAAAGTGGTTTTTCAACACTAACACAAGTGCGATAAGTGGTTTTTCAACACTAACACAAATGCGAAAAGTGGTTTTTCAACACTAACACAAGTGCGAAAAGTGGTTTTTCAACACTAACACAAGTGCGAAAAGTGGTTTTTCAACACTACCACAAGTGCAAAAAGTGTTTTTTCCACACTAATACAAGTGCAAAAGTGGTTTCCTGCACCAACACAAGTGCGAAAAGTGGTTTTTCAACACTAACACAAGTGCAAAAAGTGGTTTTTCAACACTAACACAAGTGCGAAAAGTGGTTTTTCAACACTAACACAAGTGCGAAAAGTGGTTTTTCAACACTAACACAAGTGCAAAAAGTGTTTTGTCCACACTAATACAAGTGCAAAAGTGGTTTCCTGCACCAACAGAAGTACGAAAAGTGGTTTTTCAACACTAACACAAGTGCGAAAAGTGGTTTTTCAACACTAACACAAGTGCAAAAAGTGTTTTTTCCACACTAATACAAGTGCAAAAGTGGTTTCCTGCACCAACAGAAGTACGAAAAGTGGTTTTTCAACACTAACACAAGTGTGCAAAGTGGTTTTTCAACACTAACACAAGTGCAAAAAGTGTTTTTTCCACACTAATACAAGTGCAAAAGTGGTTTCCTGCACCAACAGAAGTACGAAAAGTGGTTTTTCAACACTAACACAAGTGCGAAAAGTGGTTTTTCAACACTAACACAAGTGCGAAAAGTGGTTTTTCCACACTAATACAAGTGCAAAAGTGGTTTCCTGCACCAACACAAGTGCGAAAAGTGGTTTTTCAACACTAACACAAGTGCGAAATGTGGTTTTTCAACACTAACACAAGTGCGAAAAGTGCTTTTTCCACACTAATACAAGTGCAAAAGTGGTTTCCTGCACCAACACAAGTGCGAAAAGTGGTTTTCAGCACTAACACAAGTGCGAAAAGTGGTTTTTCCACACTAATACAAGTGCAAAAGTGGTTTCCTGCACCAACACAAGTGCGAAAAGTGGTTTTTCAACACTAACACAAGTGCGAAAAGTGGTTTTTCAACACTATCACAAGTGCAAAAAGTGTTTTTTCCACACTAATACAAGTGCGAAAAGTGGTTTTTTCAACACTAACACAAGTGCGAAAAGTGGTTTTTCCACACTAATACATTGCAAAAGTGGTTTCCTGCACCTACACAAGTGCGAAAAGTGGTTTTTCAACACTAACACAAGTGCGAAAAGTGGTTTTTCAACCCTATCACAAGTGCAAAAAGTGTTTTTTCCACACTAATACAAGTGCAAAAGTGGTTTCCTGCACCAACACAAGTGCGAAAAGTGGTTTTTCAACACTAACACAAGTGCGAAAAGTGGTTTTTCAACACTAACACAAGTGCGAAAAGTGGTTTTTCAACACTAACACAAGTGCGAAAGTGTTTTTTCCACACTAATACAAGTGCAAAAGTGGTTTCCTGCACCAACACAAGTACGAAACGTGGTTTTTCAACACTAACACAACTGCGAAAAGTGGTTTTTCAACACTAACACAAGTGCGAAAAGTGGTTTTTCCACACTAATACAAGTGCAAAAGTGGTTTCCTGCACCAACACAAGTGCGAAAAGTGGTTTTTTAACACTAACACAAGTGCGAAAAGTGGTTTATCAACACTATCACAAGTGCAAAAAGTGTATTTTCCACACTAATACAAGTGCAAAAGTGGTTTCCTGCACCAACACAAGTGCGAAAAGTGGTTTTTCAACACTAAGACAAGTGCGAAAAGTGTTTTTTCAACACTATCACAAGTGCCAAAAGTGTTTTTTCCACACTAATACAAGTGCAAAAGTGGTTTCCTGCACCAACACAAGTGCGAAAAGTGGTTTTTCAACACTAACACAAGTGCGAAAAGTGGTGTTTCAACACTATCACAAGTGCCAAAAGTGTTTTTTCCACACTAATTCAAGTGCAAAAGTGGTTTCCTGCACCAACACAAGTGCGAAAAGTGGTTTTTCAACACTAACACAAGTGCGAAAAGTGGTTTTTCAACACTAACACAAGTGTGAAAAGTGTTTTTTCCACACTAATACAAGTGCAAAAGTGGTTTCCTGCACCAACAGAAGTACGAAAAGTGGTTTTTCAACACTAACACAAGTGCGAAAAGTGGTTTTTCTACACTAACACAAGTGCGAAAAGTGGTTTTTCCACACTAATACAAGTGCAAAAGTGGTTTCCTGCACCAACACAAGTGCGAAAAGTGGTTTTTCAACACTAACACAAGTGCGAAAAGTGGTTTTTCCACACTAATACAAGTGCAAAAGTGGTTTCCTGCACCAACACAAGTGCGAAAAGTGGTTTTTCAACACTAACACAAGTGCGAAAAGTGGTTTTTCAACACTAACACAAGTGCGAAAAGTGGTTTTTCCACACTAATACAAGTGCAAAAGTGGTTTCCTGCACCAACACAAGTGCGAAAAGTGGTTTTTCAACACTAACACAAGTGCGAAAAGTGGTTTTTCAACACTATCACAAGTGCAAAAAGTATTTTTTCCACACTAATACAAGTGCGAAAAGTGGTTTTTCAACACTAACACAGGTGCGAAAAGTGGTTTTTCCACATTAATACATTGCAAAAGTGGTTTCCTGCACCAACACAAGTGCGAAAAGTGGTTTTTCAACACTAACACAAGTGCGAAAAGTGGTTTTTCAACCCTATCACAAGTGCAAAAAGTGTATTTTCCACACTAATACAAGTGCAAAAGTGGTTTCCTGTACCAACACAAGTGCGAAAAGTGGTTTTTCAACACTAACACAAGTGCGAAAAGTGGTTTTTCAACACTAACACAAGTGCGAAAAGTGGTTTTTCAACACTAACACAAGTGCGAAAGTGTTTTTTCCACACTAATACAAGTGCAAAAGTAGTTTCCTGCACCAACACAAGTACGAAAAGTGGTTTTTCAACACTAACACAACTGCGAAAAGTGGTTTTTCAACACTAACACAAGTGCGAAAAGTGGTTTTTCCACACTAATACAAGTGCAAAAGTGGTTTCCTGCACCAACACAAGTGCGAAAAGTGGTTTTTTAACACTAACACAAGTGCGAAAAGTGGTTTTTCAACACTATCACAAGTGCAAAAAGTGTTTTTTCCACACTAATACAAGTGCAAAAGTGGTTTCCTGCACCAACACAAGTGCGAAAAGTGGTTTTTCAACACTAACACAAGTGCGAAAAGTGGTTTTTCAACACTAACACAAATGCGAAAAGTGGTTTTTCCACACTAATACAAGTGCAAAAGTGATTTCCTGCACCAACACAAGTGCGAAAAGTGGTTTTTCAACACTAACACAAGTGCGAAAAGTAGTTTTTCAACACTATCACAAGTGCCAAAAGTGTTTTTTCCACACTAATTCAAGTGCAAAAGTGGTTTCCTGCACCAACACAAGTGCGAAAAGTGGTTTTTCAACACTAACACAAGTGCGAAAAGTGGTTTTTCAACACTAACACAAATGCGAAAAGTGGTTTTTCCACACTAATACAAGAGCAAAAGTGGTTTCCTGCACCAACACAAGTGCGAAAAGTGGTTTTTCAACACTAACACAAGTGCGAAAAGTGGTTTTTCAACACTATCACAAGTGCCAAAAGTGTTTTTTCCACACTAATTCAAGTGCAACAGTGGTTTCGTGCACCAACACAAGTGCGAAAAGTGGTTTTTCAACACTAACACAAGTGCGAAAAGTGGTTTTTCAACACTAACACAAGTGCGAAAAGTGTTTTTTCCACACTAATACAAGTGCAAAGGTGGTTTCCTGCACCAACACAAGTGCGAAAAGTGGTTTTTCAACACTAACACAAGTGAGAAAAGTGGTTTTTCAACACTAACACAAGTGCGAAAAGTGGTTTTTCAACACTTTCACAAGTGCAAAAAGTGTTTTTTCCACACTAATACAAGTGCAAAAGTGGTTTCCTGCACCAACACAAGTGCGAAAAGTGGTTTTTCAACACTAACACAAGTGCGAAAAGTGGTTTTTCAACACGAACACAAGTGCGAAAAGTGGTTTTTCCACACTAATACAAGTGCAAAAGTGGTTTCCTGCACCAACACAAGTGCGAAAAGTGGTTTTTCAACACTAACACAAGTGCGAAAAGTGGTTTTTCAACACTATCACAAGTGCAAAAAGTGTTTTTTCCACACTAATACAAGTGCAAAAGTGGTTTCCTGAACCACCACAAGTGTGAAAAGTGGTTTTTCAACACGAACACAAGTGCGAAAAGTGGTTTTTCAACACTATCACAAGTTCAAAAAGTGTTTTTTCCACACTAATACAAGTGCAAAAGTGGTTTCCTGCACCAACACAATTGCGAAAAGTGGTTTTTCAACACTAACGCAAGTGCGAAAAGTGGTTTTTCAACACTAACACAAATGCGAAAAGTGTTTTTTCCACACTAATACAAGTGCAAAAGTGGTTTGATACACCAACACAAGTGCGAAAAGTGGTTTTTCAACACCAACACAAGTACGAAAAGTGGTTTTTCAACACTAACACAAGTGCGAAAAGTGGTTTTTCAACACTATCACAAGTGCAAAAAGTGTTTTTTCCACACTAATACAAGTGCAAAAGTGGTTTCCTGCACCAACACAAATGCGAAAAGTGGTTTTTCAACACTAACACAAGTGCGAAAAGTGGTTTTTCCACACTAATACAAGTGCAAAAGTGGTTTCCTGCACCAACACAAGTGCGAAAAGTGGTTTTTCAACACTAACACAAGTGCAAAAAGTGTTTTTTCCACACTAATACAAGTGCAAAAGTGGTTTCCTGAACCACCACAAGTGTGAAAAGTGGTTTTTCAACACTAACACAAGTGCGAAATGTGGTTTTTCAACACTAACACAAGTGCGAAAAGTGCTTTTTCCACACTAATACAAGTGCAAAAGTGGTTTCCTGCACCAACACAAGTGCGAAAAGTGGTTTTCAGCACTAACACAAGTGCGAAAAGTGGTTTTTCCACACTAATACAAGTGCAAAAGTGGTTTCCTGCACCAACACAAGTGCGAAAAGTGGTTTTTCAACACTAACACAAGTGCGAAAAGTGGTTTTTCAACACTATCACAAGTGCAAAAAGTGTTTTTTCCACACTAATACAAGTGCGAAAAGTGGTTTTTTCAACACTAACACAAGTGCGAAAAGTGGTTTTTCCACACTAATACATTGCAAAAGTGGTTTCCTGCACCTACACAAGTGCGAAAAGTGGTTTTTCAACACTAACACAAGTGCGAAAAGTGGTTTTTCAACCCTATCACAAGTGCAAAAAGTGTTTTTTCCACACTAATACAAGTGCAAAAGTGGTTTCCTGCACCAACACAAGTGCGAAAAGTGGTTTTTCAACACTAACACAAGTGCGAAAAGTGGTTTTTCAACACTAACACAAGTGCGAAAAGTGGTTTTTCAACACTAACACAAGTGCGAAAGTGTTTTTTCCACACTAATACAAGTGCAAAAGTGGTTTCCTGCACCAACACAAGTACGAAACGTGGTTTTTCAACACTAACACAACTGCGAAAAGTGGTTTTTCAACACTAACACAAGTGCGAAAAGTGGTTTTTCCACACTAATACAAGTGCAAAAGTGGTTTCCTGCACCAACACAAGTGCGAAAAGTGGTTTTTTAACACTAACACAAGTGCGAAAAGTGGTTTATCAACACTATCACAAGTGCAAAAAGTGTATTTTCCACACTAATACAAGTGCAAAAAGTGGTTTCCTGCACCAACACAAGTGCGAAAAGTGGTTTTTCAACACTAAGACAAGTGCGAAAAGTGTTTTTTCAACACTATCACAAGTGCCAAAAGTGTTTTTTCCACACTAATACAAGTGCAAAAGTGGTTTCCTGCACCAACACAAGTGCGAAAAGTGGTTTTTCAACACTAACACAAGTGCGAAAAGTGGTGTTTCAACACTATCACAAGTGCCAAAAGTGTTTTTTCCACACTAATTCAAGTGCAAAAGTGGTTTCCTGCACCAACACAAGTGCGAAAAGTGGTTTTTCAACACTAACACAAGTGCGAAAAGTGGTTTTTCAACACTAACACAAGTGTGAAAAGTGTTTTTTCCACACTAATACAAGTGCAAAAGTGGTTTCCTGCACCAACAGAAGTACGAAAAGTGGTTTTTCAACACTAACACAAGTGCGAAAAGTGGTTTTTCTACACTAACACAAGTGCGAAAAGTGGTTTTTCCACACTAATACAAGTGCAAAAGTGGTTTCCTGCACCAACACAAGTGCGAAAAGTGGTTTTTCAACACTAACACAAGTGCGAAAAGTGGTTTTTCCACACTAATACAAGTGCAAAAGTGGTTTCCTGCACCAACACAAGTGCGAAAAGTGGTTTTTCAACACTAACACAAGTGCGAAAAGTGGTTTTTCAACACTAACACAAGTGCGAAAAGTGGTTTTTCCACACTAATACAAGTGCAAAAGTGGTTTCCTGCACCAACACAAGTGCGAAAAGTGGTTTTTCAACACTAACACAAGTGCGAAAAGTGGTTTTTCAACACTATCACAAGTGCAAAAAGTATTTTTTCCACACTAATACAAGTGCGAAAAGTGGTTTTTCAACACTAACACAGGTGCGAAAAGTGGTTTTTCCACATTAATACATTGCAAAAGTGGTTTCCTGCACCAACACAAGTGCGAAAAGTGGTTTTTCAACACTAACACAAGTGCGCAAAGTGGTTTTTCAACCCTATCACAAGTGCAAAAAGTGTATTTTCCACACTAATACAAGTGCAAAAGTGGTTTCCTGTACCAACACAAGTGCGAAAAGTGGTTTTTCAACACTAACACAAGTGCGAAAAGTGGTTTTTCAACACTAACACAAGTGCGAAAAGTGGTTTTTCAACACTAACACAAGTGCGAAAGTGTTTTTTCCACACTAATACAAGTGCAAAAGTAGTTTCCTGCACCAACACAAGTACGAAAAGTGGTTTTTCAACACTAACACAACTGCGAAAAGTGGTTTTTCAACACTAACACAAGTGCGAAAAGTGGTTTTTCCACACTAATACAAGTGCAAAAGTGGTTTCCTGCACCAACACAAGTGCGAAAAGTGGTTTTTTAACACTAACACAAGTGCGAAAAGTGGTTTTTCAACACTATCACAAGTGCAAAAAGTGTTTTTTCCACACTAATACAAGTGCAAAAGTGGTTTCCTGCACCAACACAAGTGCGAAAAGTGGTTTTTCAACACTAACACAAGTGCGAAAAGTGGTTTTTCAACACTAACACAAATGCGAAAAGTGGTTTTTCCACACTAATACAAGTGCAAAAGTGATTTCCTGCACCAACACAAGTGCGAAAAGTGGTTTTTCAACACTAACACAAGTGCGAAAAGTAGTTTTTCAACACTATCACAAGTGCCAAAAGTGTTTTTTCCACACTAATTCAAGTGCAAAAGTGGTTTCCTGCACCAACACAAGTGCGAAAAGTGGTTTTTCAACACTAACACAAGTGCGAAAAGTGGTTTTTCAACACTAACACAAATGCGAAAAGTGGTTTTTCCACACTAATACAAGAGCAAAAGTGGTTTCCTGCACCAACACAAGTGCGAAAAGTGGTTTTTCAACACTAACACAAGTGCGAAAAGTGGTTTTTCAACACTATCACAAGTGCCAAAAGTGTTTTTTCCACACTAATTCAAGTGCAACAGTGGTTTCGTGCACCAACACAAGTGCGAAAAGTGGTTTTTCAACACTAACACAAGTGCGAAAAGTGGTTTTTCAACACTAACACAAGTGCGAAAAGTGTTTTTTCCACACTAATACAAGTGCAAAGGTGGTTTCCTGCACCAACACAAGTGCGAAAAGTGGTTTTTCAACACTAACACAAGTGAGAAAAGTGGTTTTTCAACACTAACACAAGTGCGAAAAGTGGTTTTTCAACACTTTCACAAGTGCAAAAAGTGTTTTTTCCACACTAATACAAGTGCAAAAGTGGTTTCCTGCACCAACACAAGTGCGAAAAGTGGTTTTTCAACACTAACACAAGTGCGAAAAGTGGTTTTTCAACACGAACACAAGTGCGAAAAGTGGTTTTTCCACACTAATACAAGTGCAAAAGTGGTTTCCTGCACCAACACAAGTGCGAAAAGTGGTTTTTCAACACTAACACAAGTGCGAAAAGTGGTTTTTCAACACTATCACAAGTGCAAAAAGTGTTTTTTCCACACTAATACAAGTGCAAAAGTGGTTTCCTGAACCACCACAAGTGTGAAAAGTGGTTTTTCAACACGAACACAAGTGCGAAAAGTGGTTTTTCAACACTATCACAAGTTCAAAAAGTGTTTTTTCCACACTAATACAAGTGCAAAAGTGGTTTCCTGCACCAACACAATTGCGAAAAGTGGTTTTTCAACACTAACGCAAGTGCGAAAAGTGGTTTTTCAACACTAACACAAATGCGAAAAGTGTTTTTTCCACACTAATACAAGTGCAAAAGTGGTTTGATACACCAACACAAGTGCGAAAAGTGGTTTTTCAACACCAACACAAGTACGAAAAGTGGTTTTTCAACACTAACACAAGTGCGAAAAGTGGTTTTTCAACACTATCACAAGTGCAAAAAGTGTTTTTTCCACACTAATACAAGTGCAAAAGTGGTTTCCTGCACCAACACAAATGCGAAAAGTGGTTTTTCAACACTAACACAAGTGCGAAAAGTGGTTTTTCCACACTAATACAAGTGCAAAAGTGGTTTCCTGCACCAACACAAGTGCGAAAAGTGGTTTTTCAACACTAACACAAGTGCAAAAAGTGTTTTTTCCACACTAATACAAGTGCAAAAGTGGTTTCCTGAACCACCACAAGTGTGAAAAGTGGTTTTTCAACACGAACACAAGTGCGAAAAGTGGTTTTTCAACACTATCACAAGTGCAAAAAGTGTTTTTTCCACACTAATACAAGTGCAAAAGTGGTTTCCTGCACCAACACAAGTGCGAAAAGTGGTTTTTCAACACTAACACAAGTGCGAAAAGTGGTTTTTCAACACTAACACAAGTGCGAAAAGTGGTTTTTCCACACTAATACAAGTGCAAAAGTGGTTTCCTGCACCAACACAAGTGCGAAAAGTGGTTTTTCAACACTAACACAAGTGCGAAAAGTGGTTTTTCAACACTATCACAAGTGCAAAAAGTGTTTTTTCCACACTAATACAAGTGCAAAAGTGGTTTCCTGCACCAACACAAGTGTGAAAAGTGGTTTTTCAACACTAACACAAGTGCGAAAAGTGGTTTTTCAACACTAACACAAATGCGAAAAGTGGTTTTTCCACACTAATACAAGAGCAAAAGTGGTTTCCTGCACCAACACAAGTGCGAAAAGTGGTTTTTCAACACTAACACAAGTGCGAAAAGTGGTTTTTCAACACTATCACAAGTGCCAAAAGTGTTTTTTCCACACTAACTCAAGTGCAAAAGTGGTTTCGTGCACCAACACAAGTGCGAAAAGTGGTTTTTCAACACTAACACAAGTGCGAAAAGTGGTTTTTCAACACTAACACAAGTGCGAAAAGTGTTTTTTCCACACTAATACAAGTGCAAAGGTGGTTTCCTGCACCAACACAAGTGCGAAAAGTGGTTTTTCAACACTAACACAAGTGCGAAAAGTGGTTTTTCCACACTAATACAAGTGCAAAAGTGGTTTCCTGCACCAACACAAGTGCGAAAAGTGGTTTTTCAACACTAACACAAGTGCAAAAAGTGTTTTTTCCACACTAATACAAGTGCAAATGTGGTTTCCTGAACCACCACAAGTGTGAAAAGTGGTTTTTCAACACGAACACAAGTGCGAAAAGTGGTTTTCAGCACTAACACAAGTGCGAAAAGTGGTTTTTCCACACTAATACAAGTGCAAAAGTGGTTTCCTGCACCAACACAAGTGCGAAAAGTGGTTTTTCAACACTAACACAAGTGCGAAAAGTGGTTTTTCAACACTATCACAAGTGCAAAAAGTGTTTTTTCCACACTAATACAAGTGCGAAAAGTGGTTTTTTCAACACTAACACAAGTGCGAAAAGTGGTTTTTCCACACTAATACATTGCAAAAGTGGTTTCCTGCACCTAGACAAGTGCGAAAAGTGGTTTTTCAACACTAACACAAGTGCGAAAAGTGGTTTTTCAACCCTATCACAAGTGCAAAAAGTGTTTTTTCCACACTAATACAAGTGCAAAAGTGGTTTCCTGCACCAACACAAGTGCGAAAAGTGGTTTTTCAACACTAACACAAGTGCGAAAAGTGGTTTTTCAACACTAACACAAGTGCGAAAAGTGGTTTTTCAACACTAACACAAGTGCGAAAGTGTTTTTTCCACACTAATACAAGTGCAAAAGTGGTTTCCTGCACCAACACAAGTACGAAACGTGGTTTTTCAACACTAACACAACTGCGAAAAGTGGTTTTTCAACACTAACACAAGTGCGAAAAGTGGTTTTTCCACACTAATACAAGTGCAAAAGTGGTTTCCTGCACCAACACAAGTGCGAAAAGTGGTTTTTTAACACTAACACAAGTGCGAAAAGTGGTTTATCAACACTATCACAAGTGCAAAAAGTGTATTTTCCACACTAATACAAGTGCAAAAGTGGTTTCCTGCACCAACACAAGTGCGAAAAGTGGTTTTTCAACACTAAGACAAGTGCGAAAAGTGGTTTTTCAACACTATCACAAGTGCCAAAAGTGTTTTTTCCACACTAATACAAGTGCAAAAGTGGTTTCCTGCACCAACACAAGTGCGAAAAGTGGTTTTTCAACACTAACACAAGTGCGAAAAGTGGTGTTTCAACACTATCACAAGTGCCAAAAGTGTTTTTTCCACACTAATTCAAGTGCAAAAGTGGTTTCCTGCACCAACACAAGTGCGAAAAGTGGTTTTTCAACACTAACACAAGTGCGAAAAGTGGTTTTTCAACACTAACACAAGTGTGAAAAGTGTTTTTTCCACACTAATACAAGTGCAAAAGTGGTTTCCTGCACCAACAGAAGTACGAAAAGTGGTTTTTCAACACTAACACAAGTGCGAAAAGTGGTTTTTCTACACTAACACAAGTGCGAAAAGTGGTTTTCCACACTAATACAAGTGCAAAAGTGGTTTCCTGCACCAACACAAGTGCGAAAAGTGGTTTTTCAACACTAACACAAGTGCGAAAAGTGGTTTTTCCACACTAATACAAGTGCAAAAGTGGTTTCCTGCACCAACACAAGTGCGAAAAGTGGTTTTTCAACACTAACACAAGTGCGAAAAGTGGTTTTTCAACACTAACACAAGTGTGAAAAGTGCTTTTTCCACACTAATACAAGTGCAAAAGTGGTTTCCTGCACCAACACAAGTGCGAAAAGTGGTTTTCAACACTAACACAAGTGCGAAAAGTGGTTTTTCCACACTAATACAAGTGCAAAAGTGGTTTCCTGCACCAACACAAGTGCGAAAAGTGGTTTTTCAACACTAACACAAGTGCGAAAAGTGGTTTTTCAACACTATCACAAGTGCAAAAAGTATTTTTTCCACACTAATACAAGTGCGAAAAGTGGTTTTTCAACACTAACACAGGTGCGAAAAGTGGTTTTTCCACATTAATACATTGCAAAAGTGGTTTCCTGCACCAACACAAGTGCGAAAAGTGGTTTTTCAACACTAACACAAGTGCGAAAAGTGGTTTTTCAACCCTATCACAAGTGCAAAAAGTGTATTTTCCACACTAATACAAGTGCAAAAGTGGTTTCCTGTACCAACACAAGTGCGAAAAGTGGTTTTTCAACACTAACACAAGTGCGAAAAGTGGTTTTTCAACACTAACACAAGTGCGAAAAGTGGTTTTTCAACACTAACACAAGTGCGAAAGTGTTTTTTCCACACTAATACAAGTGCAAAAGTAGTTTCCTGCACCAACACAAGTACGAAAAGTGGTTTTTCAACACTAACACAACTGCGAAAAGTGGTTTTTCAACACTAACACAAGTGCGAAAAGTGGTTTTTCCACACTAATACAAGTGCAAAAGTGGTTTCCTGCACCAACACAAGTGCGAAAAGTGGTTTTTTTAACACTAACACAAGTGCGAAAAGTGGTTTTTCAACACTATCACAAGTGCAAAAAGTGTTTTTTCCACACTAATACAAGTGCAAAAGTGGTTTCCTGCACCAACACAAGTGCGAAAAGTGGTTTTTCAACACTAACACAAGTGCGAAAAGTGGTTTTTCAACACTAACACAAATGCGAAAAGTGGTTTTTCCACACTAATACAAGTGCAAAAGTGATTTCCTGCACCAACACAAGTGCGAAAAGTGGTTTTTCAACACTAACACAAGTGCGAAAAGTGGTTTTTCAACACTATCACAAGTGCCAAAAGTGTTTTTTTCACACTAATTCAAGTGCAAAAGTGGTTTCCTGCACCAACACAAGTGCGAAAAGTGGTTTTTCAACACTAACACAAGTGCGAAAAGTGGTTTTTCAACACTAACACAAATGCGAAAAGTGGTTTTTCCACACTAATACAAGAGCAAAAGTGGTTTCCTGCACCAACACAAGTGCGAAAAGTGGTTTTTCAACACTAACACAAGTGCGAAAAGTGGTTTTTCAACACTATCACAAGTGCCAAAAGTGTTTTTTCCACACTAATTCAAGTGCAAAAGTGGTTTCGTGCACCAACACAAGTGCGAAAAGTGGTTTTTCAACACTAACACAAGTGCGAAAAGTGGTTTTTCAACACTAACACAAGTGCGAAAAGTGTTTTTTCCACACTAATACAAGTGCAAAGGTGGTTTCCTGCACCAACACAAGTGCGAAAAGTGGTTTTTCAACACTAACACAAGTGAGAAAAGTGATTTTTCAACACTAACACAAGTGCGAAAAGTGGTTTTTCAACACTTTCACAAGTGCAAAAAGTGTTTTTTCCACACTAATACAAGTGCAAAAGTGGTTTCCTGCACCAACACAAGTGCGAAAAGTGGTTTTTCAACACTAACACAAGTGCGAAAAGTGGTTTTTCAACACGAACACAAGTGCGAAAAGTGGTTTTTCCACACTAATACAAGTGCAAAAGTGGTTTCCTGCACCAACACAAGTGCGAAAAGTGGTTTTTCAACACTAACACAAGTGCGAAAAGTGGTTTTTCAACACTATCACAAGTGCAAAAAGTGTTTTTTCCACACTAATACAAGTGCAAAAGTGGTTTCCTGAACCACCACAAGTGTGAAAAGTGGTTTTTCAACACGAACACAAGTGCGAAAAGTGGTTTTTCAACACTATCACAAGTTCAAAAAGTGTTTTTTCCACACTAATACAAGTGCAAAAGTGGTTTCCTGCACCAACACAATTGCGAAAAGTGGTTTTTCAACACTAACGCAAGTGCGAAAAGTGGTTTTTCAACACTAACACAAATGCGAAAAGTGTTTTTTCCACACTAATACAAGTGCAAAAGTGGTTTGATACACCAACACAAGTGCGAAAAGTGGTTTTTCAACACCAACACAAGTACGAAAAGTGGTTTTTCAACACTAACACAAGTGCGAAAAGTGGTTTTTCAACACTATCACAAGTGCAAAAAGTGTTTTTTCCACACTAATACAAGTGCAAAAGTGGTTTCCTGCACCAACACAAATGCGAAAAGTGGTTTTTCAACACTAACACAAGTGCGAAAAGTGGTTTTTCCACACTAATACAAGTGCAAAAGTGGTTTCCTGCACCAACACAAGTGCGAAAAGTGGTTTTTCAACACTAACACAAGTGCAAAAAGTGTTTTTTCCACACTAATACAAGTGCAAAAGTGGTTTCCTGAACCACCACAAGTGTGAAAAGTGGTTTTTCAACACTAACACAAGTGCGAAAAGTGGTTTTTCCACACTAATACAAGTGCAAAAGTGGTTTCCTGCACCAACACAAGTGCGAAAAGTGGTTTTTCAACACGAACACAAGTGCGAAAAGTGGTTTTTCAACACTATCACAAGTGCAAAAAGTGTTTTTTCCACACTAATACAAGTGCAAAAGTGGTTTCCTGCACCAACACAAGTGCGAAAAGTGGTTTTTCAACACCAACACAAGTACGAAAAGTGGTTTTTCAACACTAACACAAGTGCGAAAAGTGGTTTTTCAACACTATCACAAGTGCAAAAAGTGTTTTTTCCACACTAATACAAGTGCAAAAGTGGTTTCCTGCACCAACACAAGTGCGAAAAGTGGTTTTTCAACACTAACACAAGTGCGAAAAGTGGTTTTTCAACACTAACACAAGTGCGAAAAGTGGTTTTTCCACACTAATACAAGTGCAAAAGTGGTTTCCTGCACCAACACAAGTGCGAAAAGTGGTTTTTCAACACTAACACAAGTGCGAAAAGTGGTTTTTCAACACTAACACAAATGCGAAAAGTGGTTTTTCCACACTAATACAAGTGCAAAAGTGGTTTCCTGCACCAACACAAGTGCGAAAAGTGGTTTTTCCACACTAATACAAGTGCAAAAGTGGTTTCCTGCACCAACACAAGTGCGAAAAGTGGTTTTTTAACACTAACACAAGTGCGAAAAGTGGTTTTTCAACACTATCACAAGTGCAAAAAGTGTTTTTTCCACACTAATACAAGTGCAAAAGTGGTTTCCTGCACCAACACAAGTGCGAAAAGTGGTTTTTCAACACTAACACAAGTGCGAAAAGTGGTTTTTCAACACTAACACAAATGCGAAAAGTGGTTTTTCCACACTAATACAAGTGCAAAAGTGATTTCCTGCACCAACACAAGTGCGAAAAGTGGTTTTTCAACACTAACACAAGTGCGAAAAGTGGTTTTTCAACACTATCACAAGTGCCAAAAGTGTTTTTTCCACACTAATTCAAGTGCAAAAGTGGTTTCCTGCACCAACACAAGTGCGAAAAGTGGTTTTTCAACACTAACACAAGTGCGAAAAGTGGTTTTTCAACACTAACACAAATGCGAAAAGTGGTTTTTCCACACTAATACAAGAGCAAAAGTGGTTTCCTGCACCAACACAAGTGCGAAAAGTGGTTTTTCAACACTAACACAAGTGCGAAAAGTGGTTTTTCAACACTATCACAAGTGCCAAAAGTGTTTTTTCCACACTAATTCAAGTGCAAAAGTGGTTTCGTGCACCAACACAAGTGCGAAAAGTGGTTTTTCAACACTAACACAAGTGCGAAAAGTGGTTTTTCAACACTAACACAAGTGCGAAAAGTGTTTTTTCCACACTAATACAAGTGCAAAGGTGGTTTCCTGCACCAACACAAGTGCGAAAAGTGGTTTTTCAACACTAACACAAGTGAGAAAAGTGGTTTTTCAACACTAACACAAGTGCGAAAAGTGGTTTTTCAACACTTTCACAAGTGCAAAAAGTGTTTTTTCCACACTAATACAAGTGCAAAAGTGGTTTCCTGCACCAACACAAGTGCAAAAAGTGGTTTTTCAACACTAACACAAGTGCGAAAAGTGGTTTTTCAACACGAACACAAGTGCGAAAAGTGGTTTTTCCACACTAATACAAGTGCAAAAGTGGTTTCCTGCACCAACACAAGTGCGAAAAGTGGTTTTTCAACACTAACACAAGTGCGAAAAGTGGTTTTTCAACACTATCACAAGTGCAAAAAGTGTTTTTTCCACACTAATACAAGTGCAAAAGTGGTTTCCTGAACCACCACAAGTGTGAAAAGTGGTTTTTCAACACGAACACAAGTGCGAAAAGTGGTTTTTCAACACTATCACAAGTTCAAAAAGTGTTTTTTCCACACTAATACAAGTGCAAAAGTGGTTTCCTGCACCAACACAATTGCGAAAAGTGGTTTTTCAACACTAACGCAAGTGCGAAAAGTGGTTTTTCAACACTAACACAAATGCGAAAAGTGTTTTTTCCACACTAATACAAGTGCAAAAGTGGTTTGATACACCAACACAAGTGCGAAAAGTGGTTTTTCAACACCAACACAAGTACGAAAAGTGGTTTTTCAACACTAACACAAGTGCGAAAAGTGGTTTTTCAACACTATCACAAGTGCAAAAAGTGTTTTTTCCACACTAATACAAGTGCAAAAGTTGTTTCCTGCACCAACACAAATGCGAAAAGTGGTTTTTTCAACACTAACACAAGTGCGAAAAGTGGTTTTTCCACACTAATACAAGTGCAAAAGTGGTTTCCTGCACCAACACAAGTGCGAAAAGTGGTTTTTCAACACTAACACAAGTGCAAAAAGTGTTTTTTCCACACTAATACAAGTGCAAAAGTGGTTTCCTGAACCACCACAAGTGTGAAAAGTGGTTTTTCAACACGAACACAAGTGCGAAAAGTGGTTTTTCAACACTATCACAAGTGCAAAAAGTGTTTTTTCCACACTAATACAAGTGCAAAAGTGGTTTCCTGCACCAACACAAGTGCGAAAAGTGGTTTTTCAACACCAACACAAGTACGAAAAGTGGTTTTTCAACACTAACACAAGTGCGAAAAGTGGTTTTTCAACACTATCACAAGTGCAAAAAGTGTTTTTTCCACACTAATACAAGTGCAAAAGTGGTTTCCTGCACCAACACAAGTGCGAAAAGTGGTTTTTCAACACTAACACAAGTGCGAAAAGTGGTTTTCAACACTAACACAAGTGCGAAAAGTGGTTTTTCCACACTAATACAAGTGCAAAAGTGGTTTCCTGCACCAACACAAGTGCGAAAAGTGGTTTTTCAACACTAACACAAGTGCGAAAAGTGGTTTTTCAACACTATCACAAGTGCAAAAAGTGTTTTTTCCACACTAATACAAGTGCAAAAGTGGTTTCCTGCACCAACACAAGTGTGAAAAGTGGTTTTTCAACACTAACACAAGTGCGAAAAGTGGTTTTTCAACACTAACACAAATGCGAAAAGTGGTTTTTCCACACTAATACAAGAGCAAAAGTGGTTTCCTGCACCAACACAAGTGCGAAAAGTGGTTTTTCAACACTAACACAAGTGCGAAAAGTGGTTTTTCAACACTATCACAAGTGCCAAAAGTGTTTTTTCCACACTAATTCAAGTGCAAAAGTGGTTTCGTGCACCAACACAAGTGCGAAAAGTGGTTTTTCAACACTAACACAAGTGCGAAAAGTGGTTTTTCAACACTAACACAAGTGCGAAAAGTGTTTTTTCCACACTAATACAAGTGCAAAGGTGGTTTCCTGCACCAACACAAGTGCGAAAAGTGGTTTTTCAACACTAACACAAGTGAGAAAAGTGGTTTTTCAACACTAACACAAGTGCGAAAATTGGTTTTTCAACACTATCACAAGTGCAAAAAGTGTTTTTTTCCACACTAATACAAGTGCAAAAGTGGTTTCCTGCACCAACACAAGTGCGAAAAGTGGTTTTTCAACACGAACACAAGTGCGAAAAGTGGTTTTTCCACACTAATACAAGTGCAAAAGTGGTTTCCTGCACCAACACAAGTGCGAAAAGTGGTTTTTCAACACTAACACAAGTGCGAAAAGTGGTTTTTCAACACTATCACAAGTGCAAAAAGTGTTTTTTCCACACTAATACAAGTGCAAAAGTGGTTTCCTGAACCACCACAAGTGTGAAAAGTGGTTTTTCAACACGAACACAAGTGCGAAAAGTGGTTTTTCAACACTATCACAAGTTCAAAAAGTGTTTTTTCCACACTAATACAAGTGCAAAAGTGGTTTCCTGCACCAACACAATTGCGAAAAGTGGTTTTTCAACACTAACGCAAGTGCGAAAAGTGGTTTTTCAACACTAACACAAATGCGAAAAGTGTTTTTTCCACACTAATACAAGTGCAAAAGTGGTTTCCTACACCAACACAAGTGCGAAAAGTGGTTTTTCAACACCAACACAAGTACGAAAAGTGGTTTTTCAACACTAACACAAGTGCGAAAAGTGGTTTTTCAACACTATCACAAGTGCAAAAAGTGTTTTTTCCACACTAATGCAAGTGCAAAAGTGGTTTCCTGCACCAACACAAATGCGAAAAGTGGTTTTTCAACACTAACACAAGTGCGAAAAGTGGTTTTTCAACACTAACACAAGTGCGAAAAGTGGTTTTTCCACACTAATACAAGTGCAAAAGTGGTTTCCTGCACCAACACAAGTGCGAAAAGTGGTTTTTCAACACTAACACAAGTGCAAAAAGTGTTTTTTCCACACTAATACAAGTGCAAATGTGGTTTCCTGAACCACCACAAGTGTGAAAAGTGGTTTTTCAACACGAACACAAGTGCGAAAAGTGGTTTTTCAACACTATCACAAGTGCAAAAAGTGTTTTTTCCACACTAATACAAGTGCAAAAGTGGTTTCCTGCACCAACACAATTGCGAAAAGTGGTTTTTCAACACTAACGCAAGTGCGAAAAGTAGTTTTTCAACACTAACACAAGTGCGAAAAGTGTTTTTTCCACACTAATACAATTGCAAAAGTGGTTTCCTGCACCAACACAAGTGCGAAAAGTGTTTTTCAACACCAACACAAGTACGAAAAGTGGTTTTTCAACACTAACACAAGTGCGAAAAGTGGTTTTTCAACACTATCACAAGTGCAAAAAGTGTTTTTTCCACACTAATACAAGTGCAAAAGTGGTTTCCTGCACCAACACAAGTGCGAAAAGTGGTTTTTCAACACTAACACAAGTGCGAAAAGTGGTTTTTCAACACTAACACAAGTGCGAAAAGTGGTTTTTCCACACTAATACAAGTGCAAAAGTGGTTTCCTGCACCAACACAAGTGCGAAAAGTGGTTTTTCAACACTAACACAAGTGCGAAAAGTGGTTTTTCAACACTATCACAAGTGCAAAAAGTGTTTTTTCCACACTAATACAAGTGCAAAAGTGGTTTCCTGCACCAACACAAGTGTGAAAAGTGGTTTTTCAACACTAACACAAGTGCGATAAGTGGTTTTTCAACACTAACACAAATGCGAAAAGTGGTTTTTCAACACTAACACAAGTGCGAAAAGTGGTTTTTCAACACTAACACAAGTGCGAAAAGTGGTTTTTCAACACTACCACAAGTGCAAAAAGTGTTTTTTCCACACTAATACAAGTGCAAAAGTGGTTTCCTGCACCAACACAAGTGCGAAAAGTGGTTTTTCAACACTAACACAAGTGCAAAAAGTGGTTTTTCAACACTAACACAAGTGCGAAAAGTGGTTTTTCAACACTAACACAAGTGCGAAAAGTGGTTTTTCAACACTAACACAAGTGCAAAAAGTGTTTTGTCCACACTAATACAAGTGCAAAAGTGGTTTCCTGCACCAACAGAAGTACGAAAAGTGGTTTTTCAACACTAACACAAGTGTGCAAAGTGGTTTTTCAACACTAACACAAGTGCAAAAAGTGTTTTTTCCACACTAATACAAGTGCAAAAGTGGTTTCCTGCACCAACAGAAGTACGAAAAGTGGTTTTTCAACACTAACACAAGTGCGAAAAGTGGTTTTTCCACACTAAAACAAGTGCAAAAGTGGTTTCCTGCACCAACACAAGTGCGAAAAGTGGTTTTTCAACACTAACACAAGTGCGAAATGTGGTTTTTCAACACTAACACAAGTGCGAAAAGTGCTTTTTCCACACTAATACAAGTGCAAAAGTGGTTTCCTGCACCAACACAAGTGCGAAAAGTGGTTTTCAACACTAACACAAGTGCGAAAAGTGGTTTTTCCACACTAATACAAGTGCAAAAGTGGTTTCCTGCACCAACAGAAGTACGAAAAGTGGTTTTTCAACACTAACACAAGTGTGCAAAGTGGTTTTTCAACACTAACACAAGTGCAAAAAGTGTTTTTTCCACACTAATACAAGTGCAAAAGTGGTTTCCTGCACCAACAGAAGTACGAAAAGTGGTTTTTCAACACTAACACAAGTGCGAAAAGTGGTTTTTCCACACTAATACAAGTGCAAAAGTGGTTTCCTGCACCAACACAAGTGCGAAAAGTGGTTTTTCAACACTAACACAAGTGCGAAATGTGGTTTTTCAACACTAACACAAGTGCGAAAAGTGCTTTTTCCACACTAATACAAGTGCAAAAGTGGTTTCCTGCACCAACACAAGTGCGAAAAGTGGTTTTCAACACCAACACAAGTGCGAAAAGTGGTTTTTCCACACTTATACAAGTGCAAAAGTGGTTTCCTGCACCAACACAAGTGCGAAAAGTGGTTTTTCAACACTAACACAAGTGCGAAAAGTGGTTTTTCAACACTACCACAAGTGCAAAAAGTGTTTTTTCCACACTAACACAAGTGCAAAAGTGGTTTCCTGCACCAACACAAGTGCGAAAAGTGGTTTTTCAACACTAACACAAGTGCAAAAAGTGGTTTTTCAACACTAACACAAGTGCGAAAAGTGGTTTTTCAACACTAACACAAGTGCGAAAAGTGGTTTTTCAACACTAACACAAGTGCAAAAAGTGTTTTGTCCACACTAATACAAGTGCAAAAGTGGTTTCCTGCACCAACAGAAGTACGAAAAGTGGTTTTTCAACACTAACACAAGTGCGAAAAGTGGTTTTTCAACACTAACACAAGTGCAAAAAGTGTTTTTTCCACACTAATACAAGTGCAAAAGTGGTTTCCTGCACCAACAGAAGTACGAAAAGTGGTTTTTCAACACTAACACAAGTGCGAAAAGTGGTTTTTCAACACTAACACAAGTGCAAAAAGTGGTTTTTCCACACTAATACAAGTGCAAAAGTGGTTTCCTGCACCAACACAAGTGCGAAAAGTGGTTTTTCAACACTAACACAAGTGCGAAAAGTGGTTTTTCCACACTAATACAAGTGCAAAAGTGGTTTCCTGCACCAACACAAGTGCGAAAAGTGGTTTTTCAACACTAACACAAGTGCGAAATGTGGTTTTTCAACACTAACACAAGTGCGAAAAGTGCTTTTTCCACACTAATACAAGTGCAAAAGTGGTTTCCTGCACCAACACAAGTGCGAAAAGTGGTTTTCAACACTAACACAAGTGCGAAAAGTGGTTTTTCCACACTAATACAAGTGCAAAAGTGGTTTCCTGCACCAACACAAGTGCGAAAAGTGGTTTTTCAACACTAACACAAGTGCGAAAAGTGGTTTTTCAACACTATCACAAGTGCAAAAAGTGTTTTTTCCACACTAATACAAGTGCGAAAAGTGGTTTTTCAGCACTAACACAAGTGTGAAAAGTGGTTTTTCCACACTAATACATTGCAAAAGTGGTTTCCTGCACCAACACAAGTGCGAAAAGTGGTTTTTCAACACTAACACAAGTGCGAAAAGTGGTTTTTCAACCCTATCACAAGTGCGAAAAGTGGTTTTTCAACACTAACACAAGTGCGAAAAGTTGTTTTTCCACACTAATACAAGTGCAAAAGTGGTTTCCTGCACCAACACAAGTGCGAAAAGTGGTTTTTCCACACTAATACAAGTGCAAAAGTGGTTTTTCAACACAAACACAACTGCGAAAAGTGGTTTTTCAACACTAACACAAGTGCGAAAAGTGGTTTTTCCACACTAATACAAGTGCAAAAGTGGTTTCCTGCACCAACACAAGTGCGAAAAGTGGTTTTTCCACACTAATACAAGTGCAAAAGTGGTTTCCTGCACCAACACAAGTGCGAAAAGTGGTTTTTCCACACTAATACAAGTGCAAAAGTGGTTTTTCAACACTAACACAAGTGCGAAAAGTGGTTTTTCAACACTATCACAAGTGCAAAAAGTATTTTTTCCACACTAATACAAGTGCGAAAAGTGGTTTTTCAACACTATCACAAGTGCAAAAAGTATTTTTTCCACACTAATACAAGTGCGAAAAGTGGTTTTTCAACACTAATACAAGTGCGAAAAGTGGTTTTTCAACACTATCACAAGTGCAAAAAGTATTTTTTCCACACTAATACAAGTGCAAAAGTGGTTTTTCAACACAAACACAACTGCGAAAAGTGGTTTTTCAACACTAACACAAGTGCGAAAAGTGGTTTTTCCACACTAATACAAGTGCAAAAGTGGTTTCCTGCACCAACACAAGTGCGAAAAGTGGTTTTTCCACACTAATACAAGTGCAAAAGTGGTTTCCTGCACCAACACAAGTGCGAAAAGTGGTTTTTCCACACTAATACAAGTGCAAAAGTGGTTTTTCAACACTAACACAAGTGCGAAAAGTGGTTTTTCAACACTATCACAAGTGCAAAAAGTATTTTTTCCACACTAATACAAGTGCGAAAAGTGGTTTTTCAACACTATCACAAGTGCAAAAAGTATTTTTTCCACACTAATACAAGTGCGAAAAGTGGTTTTTCAACACTATCACAAGTGCCAAAAGTGTTTTTTCCACACTAATTCAAGTGCAAAAGTGGTTTCCTGCACCAACACAAGTGCGAAAAGTGGTTTTTCAACACTAACACAAGTGCGAAAAGTGGTTTTTCAACACTAACACAAGTGTGAAAAGTGTTTTTTCCACACTAATACAAGTGCAAAAGTGGTTTCCTGCACCAACAGAAGTACGAAAAGTGGTTTTTCAACACTAACACAAGTGCGAAAAGTGGTTTTTCTACACTAACACAAGTGCGAAAAGTGGTTTTTCCACACTAATACAAGTGCAAAAGTGGTTTCCTGCACCAACACAAGTGCGAAAAGTGGTTTTTCAACACTAACACAAGTGCGAAAAGTGGTTTTTCCACACTAATACAAGTGCAAAAGTGGTTTCCTGCACCAACACAAGTGCGAAAAGTGGTTTTTCAACACTAACACAAGTGCGAAAAGTGGTTTTTCAACACTAACACAAGTGTGAAAAGTGCTTTTTCCACACTAATACAAGTGCAAAAGTGGTTTCCTGCACCAACACAAGTGCGAAAAGTGGTTTTCAACACTAACACAAGTGCGAAAAGTGGTTTTTCCACACTAATACAAGTGCAAAAGTGGTTTCCTGCACCAACACAAGTGCGAAAAGTGGTTTTTCAACACTAACACAAGTGCGAAAAGTGGTTTTTCAACACTATCACAAGTGCAAAAAGTATTTTTTCCACACTAATACAAGTGCGAAAAGTGGTTTTTCAACACTAACACAGGTGCGAAAAGTGGTTTTTCCACATTAATACATTGCAAAAGTGGTTTCCTGCACCAACACAAGTGCGAAAAGTGGTTTTTCAACACTAACACAAGTGCGAAAAGTGGTTTTTCAACCCTATCACAAGTGCAAAAAGTGTATTTTCCACACTAATACAAGTGCAAAAGTGGTTTCCTGTACCAACACAAGTGCGAAAAGTGGTTTTTCAACACTAACACAAGTGCGAAAAGTGGTTTTTCAACACTAACACAAGTGCGAAAAGTGGTTTTTCAACACTAACACAAGTGCGAAAGTGTTTTTTCCACACTAATACAAGTGCAAAAGTAGTTTCCTGCACCAACACAAGTACGAAAAGTGGTTTTTCAACACTAACACAACTGCGAAAAGTGGTTTTTCAACACTAACACAAGTGCGAAAAGTGGTTTTTCCACACTAATACAAGTGCAAAAGTGGTTTCCTGCACCAACACAAGTGCGAAAAGTGGTTTTTTAACACTAACACAAGTGCGAAAAGTGGTTTTTCAACACTATCACAAGTGCAAAAAGTGTTTTTTCCACACTAATACAAGTGCAAAAGTGGTTTCCTGCACCAACACAAGTGCGAAAAGTGGTTTTTCAACACTAACACAAATGCGAAAAGTGGTTTTTCCACACTAATACAAGTGCAAAAGTGGTTTCCTGCACCAACACAAGTGCGAAAAGTGGTTTTTCAACACTAACACAAGTGCGAAAAGTGGTTTTTCAACACTATCACAAGTGCCAAAAGTGTTTTTTCCACACTAATTCAAGTGCAAAAGTGGTTTCCTGCACCAACACAAGTGCGAAAAGTGGTTTTTCAACACTAACACAAGTGCGAAAAGTGGTTTTTCAACACTAACACAAATGCGAAAAGTGGTTTTTCCACACTAATACAAGAGCAAAAGTGGTTTCCTGCACCAACACAAGTGCGAAAAGTGGTTTTTCAACACTAACACAAGTGCGAAAAGTGGTTTTTCAACACTATCACAAGTGCCAAAAGTGTTTTTTCCACACTAATTCAAGTGCAAAAGTGGTTTCGTGCACCAACACAAGTGCGAAAAGTGGTTTTTCAACACTAACACAAGTGCGAAAAGTGGTTTTTCAACACTAACACAAATGCGAAAAGTGGTTTTTCCACACTAATACAAGTGCAAAAGTGATTTCCTGCACCAACACAAGTGCGAAAAGTGGTTTTTCAACACTAACACAAGTGCGAAAAGTGGTTTTTCAACACTATCACAAGTGCCAAAAGTGTTTTTTCCACACTAATTCAAGTGCAAAAGTGGTTTCCTGCACCAACACAAGTGCGAAAAGTGGTTTTTCAACACTAACACAAGTGCGAAAAGTGGTTTTTCAACACTAACACAAATGCGAAAAGTGGTTTTTCCACACTAATACAAGAGCAAAAGTGGTTTCCTGCACCAACACAAGTGCGAAAAGTGGTTTTTCAACACTAACACAAGTGCGAAAAGTGGTTTTTCAACACTATCACAAGTGCCAAAAGTGTTTTTTCCACACTAATTCAAGTGCAAAAGTGGTTTCGTGCACCAACACAAGTGCGAAAAGTGGTTTTTCAACACTAACACAAGTGCGAAAAGTGGTTTTTCAACACTAACACAAGTGCGAAAAGTGTTTTTTCCACACTAATACAAGTGCAAAGGTGGTTTCCTGCACCAACACAAGTGCGAAAAGTGGTTTTTCAACACTAACACAAGTGAGAAAAGTGGTTTTTCAACACTAACACAAGTGCGAAAAGTGGTTTTTCAACACTTTCACAAGTGCAAAAAGTGTTTTTTCCACACTAATACAAGTGCAAAAGTGGTTTCCTGCACCAACACAAGTGCGAAAAGTGGTTTTTCAACACTAACACAAGTGCGAAAAGTGGTTTTTCAACACGAACACAAGTGCGAAAAGTGGTTTTTCCACACTAATACAAGTGCAAAAGTGGTTTCCTGCACCAACACAAGTGCGAAAAGTGGTTTTTCAACACTAACACAAGTGCGAAAAGTGGTTTTTCAACACTATCACAAGTGCAAAAAGTGTTTTTTCCACACTAATACAAGTGCAAAAGTGGTTTCCTGAACCACCACAGGTGTGAAAAGTGGTTTTTCAACACGAACACAAGTGCGAAAAGTGGTTTTTCAACACTATCACAAGTTCAAAAAGTGTTTTTTCCACACTAATACAAGTGCAAAAGTGGTTTCCTGCACCAACACAATTGCGAAAAGTGGTTTTTCAACACTAACGCAAGTGCGAAAAGTGGTTTTTCAACACTAACACAAATGCGAAAAGTGTTTTTTCCACACTAATACAAGTGCAAAAGTGGTTTGATACACCAACACAAGTGCGAAAAGTGGTTTTTCAACACCAACACAAGTACGAAAAGTGGTTTTTCAACACTAACACAAGTGCGAAAAGTGGTTTTTCAACACTATCACAAGTGCAAAAAGTGTTTTTTCCACACTAATACAAGTGCAAAAGTGGTTTCCTGCACCAACACAAATGCGAAAAGTGGTTTTTCAACACTAACACAAGTGCGAAAAGTGGTTTTTCCACACTAATACAAGTGCAAAAGTGGTTTCCTGCACCAACACAAGTGCGAAAAGTGGTTTTTCAACACTAACACAAGTGCAAAAAGTGTTTTTTCCACACTAATACAAGTGCAAAAGTGGTTTCCTGAACCACCACAAGTGTGAAAAGTGGTTTTTCAACACGAACACAAGTGCGAAAAGTGGTTTTTCAACACTATCACAAGTGCAAAAAGTGTTTTTTCCACACTAATACAAGTGCAAAAGTGGTTTCCTGCACCAACACAAGTGCGAAAAGTGGTTTTTCAACACCAACACAAGTACGAAAAGTGGTTTTTCAACACTAACACAAGTGCGAAAAGTGGTTTTTCAACACTATCACAAGTGCAAAAAGTGTTTTTTCCACACTAATACAAGTGCAAAAGTGGTTTCCTGCACCAACACAAGTGTGAAAAGTGGTTTTTCAACACTAACACAAGTGCGAAAAGTGGTTTTTCAACACTAACACAAATGCGAAAAGTGGTTTTTCCACACTAATACAAGAGCAAAAGTGGTTTCCTGCACCAACACAAGTGCGAAAAGTGGTTTTTCAACACTAACACAAGTGCGAAAAGTGGTTTTTCAACACTATCACAAGTGCCAAAAGTGTTTTTTCCACACTAATTCAAGTGCAAAAGTGGTTTCGTGCACCAACACAAGTGCGAAAAGTGGTTTTTCAACACTAACACAAGTGCGAAAAGTGGTTTTTCAACACTAACACAAGTGCGAAAAGTGTTTTTTCCACACTAATACAAGTGCAAAGGTGGTTTCCTGCACCAACACAAGTGCGAAAAGTGGTTTTTCAACACTAACACAAGTGAGAAAAGTGGTTTTTCAACACTAACACAAGTGCGAAAATTGGTTTTTCAACACTATCACAAGTGCAAAAAGTGTTTTTTCCACACTAATACAAGTGCAAAAGTGGTTTCCTGCACCAACACAAGTGCGAAAAGTGGTTTTTCAACACTAACACAAGTGCGAAAAGTGGTTTTTCAACACGAACACAAGTGCGAAAAGTGGTTTTTCCACACTAATACAAGTGCAAAAGTGGTTTCCTGCACCAACACAAGTGCGAAAAGTGGTTTTTCAACACTAACACAAGTGCGAAAAGTGGTTTTTCAACACTATCACAAGTGCAAAAAGTGTTTTTTCCACACTAATACAAGTGCAAAAGTGGTTTCCTGAACCACCACAAGTGTGAAAAGTGGTTTTTCAACACGAACACAAGTGCGAAAAGTGGTTTTTCAACACTATCACAAGTTCAAAAAGTGTTTTTTCCACACTAATACAAGTGCAAAAGTGGTTTCCTGCACCAACACAATTGCGAAAAGTGGTTTTTCAACACTAACGCAAGTGCGAAAAGTGGTTTTTCAACACTAACACAAATGCGAAAAGTGTTTTTTCCACACTAATACAAGTGCAAAAGTGGTTTCCTACACCAACACAAGCGCGAAAAGTGGTTTTTAAACACCAACACAAGTACGAAAAGTGGTTTTTCAACACTAACACAAGTGCGAAAAGTGGTTTTTCAACACTATCACAAGTGCAAAAAGTGTTTTTTCCACACTAATGCAAGTGCAAAAGTGGTTTCCTGCACCAACACAAATGCGAAAAGTGGTTTTTCAACACTAACACAAGTGCGAAAAGTGGTTTTTCAACACTAACACAAGTGCGAAAAGTGGTTTTTCCACACTAATACAAGTGCAAAAGTGGTTTCCTGCACCAACACAAGTGCGAAAAGTGGTTTTTCAACACTAACACAAGTGCAAAAAGTGTTTTTTCCACACTAATACAAGTGCAAATGTGGTTTCCTGAACCACCACAAGTGTGAAAAGTGGTTTTTCAACACGAACACAAGTGCGAAAAGTGGTTTTTCAACACTATCACAAGTGCAAAAAGTGTTTTTTCCACACTAATACAAGTGCAAAAGTGGTTTCCTGCACCAACACAATTGCGAAAAGTGGTTTTTCAACACTAACGCAAGTGCGAAAAGTAGTTTTTCAACACTAACACAAGTGCGAAAAGTGTTTTTTCCACACTAATACAAGTGCAAAAGTGGTTTCCTGCACCAACACAAGTGCGAAAAGTGGTTTTTCAACACCAACACAAGTACGAAAAGTGGTTTTTCAACACTAACACAAGTGCGAAAAGTGGTTTTTCAACACTATCACAAGTGCAAAAAGTGTTTTTTCCACACTAATACAAGTGCAAAAGTGGTTTCCTGCACCAACACAAGTGCGAAAAGTGGTTTTTCAACACTAACACAAGTGCGAAAAGTGGTTTTTCAACACTAACACAAGTGCGAAAAGTGGTTTTTCCACACTAATACAAGTGCAAAAGTGGTTTCCTGCACCAACACAAGTGCGAAAAGTGGTTTTTCAACACTAACACAAGTGCGAAAAGTGGTTTTTCAACACTATCACAAGTGCAAAAAGTGTTTTTTCCACACTAATACAAGTGCAAAAGTGGTTTCCTGCACCAACACAAGTGTGAAAAGTGGTTTTTCAACACTAACACAAGTGCGATAAGTGGTTTTTCAACACTAACACAAATGCGAAAAGTGGTTTTTCAACACTAACACAAGTGCGAAAAGTGGTTTTTCAACACTAACACAAGTGCGAAAAGTGGTTTTTCAACACTACCACAAGTGCAAAAAGTGTTTTTTCCACACTAATACAAGTGCAAAAGTGGTTTCCTGCACCAACACAAGTGCGAAAAGTGGTTTTTCAACACTAACACAAGTGCAAAAAGTGGTTTTTCAACACTAACACAAGTGCGAAAAGTGGTTTTTCAACACTAACACAAGTGCGAAAAGTGGTTTTTCAACACTAACACAAGTGCAAAAAGTGTTTTGTCCACACTAATACAAGTGCAAAAGTGGTTTCCTGCACCAACAGAAGTACGAAAAGTGGTTTTTCAACACTAACACAAGTGTGCAAAGTGGTTTTTCAACACTAACACAAGTGCAAAAAGTGTTTTTTCCACACTAATACAAGTGCAAAAGTGGTTTCCTGCACCAACAGACGTACGAAAAGTGGTTTTTCAACACTAACACAAGTGCGAAAAGTGGTTTTTCCACACTAATACAAGTGCAAAAGTGGTTTCCTGCACCAACACAAGTGCGAAAAGTGGTTTTTCAACACTAACACAAGTGCGAAATGTGGTTTTTCAACACTAACACAAGTGCGAAAAGTGCTTTTTCCACACTAATACAAGTGCAAAAGTGGTTTCCTGCACCAACACAAGTGCGAAAAGTGGTTTTCAACACTAACACAAGTGCGAAAAGTGGTTTTTCCACACTAATACAAGTGCAAAAGTGGTTTCCTGCACCAACAGAAGTACGAAAAGTGGTTTTTCAACACTAACACAAGTGTGCAAAGTGGTTTTTCAACACTAGCACAAGTGCGAAAAGTGTTTTTTCCACACTAATACAAGTGCAAAAGTGGTTTCCTGCACCAACAGAAGTACGAAAAGTGGGTTTTCAACACTAACACAAGTGCGAAAAGTGGTTTTTCCACACTAATACAAGTGCAAAAGTGGTTTCCTGCACCAACACAAGTGCGAAAAGTGGTTTTTCAACACTAACACAAGTGCGAAATGTGGTTTTTCAACACTAACACAAGTGCGAAAAGTGCTTTTTCCACACTAATACAAGTGCAAAAGTGGTTTCCTGCACCAACACAAGTGCGAAAAGTGGTTTTCAACACTAACACAAGTGCGAAAAGTGGTTTTTCCACACTAATACAAGTGCAAAAGTGGTTTCCTGCACCAACACAAGTGCGAAAAGTGGTTTTTCAACACTAACACAAGTGCGAAAAGTGGTTTTTCAACACTAACACAAGTGCAAAAAGTGTTTTGTCCACACTAATACAAGTGCAAAAGTGGTTTCCTGCACCAACAGAAGTACGAAAAGTGGTTTTTCAACACTAACACAAGTGTGCAAAGTGGTTTTTCAACACTAACACAAGTGCAAAAAGTGTTTTTTCCACACTAATACAAGTGCAAAAGTGGTTTCCTGCACCAACAGACGTACGAAAAGTGGTTTTTCAACACTAACACAAGTGCGAAAAGTGGTTTTTCCACACTAATACAAGTGCAAAAGTGGTTTCCTGCACCAACACAAGTGCGAAAAGTGGTTTTTCAACACTAACACAAGTGCGAAATGTGGTTTTTCAACACTAACACAAGTGCGAAAAGTGCTTTTTCCACACTAATACAAGTGCAAAAGTGGTTTCCTGCACCAACACAAGTGCGAAAAGTGGTTTTCAACACTAACACAAGTGCGAAAAGTGGTTTTTCCACACTAATACAAGTGCAAAAGTGGTTTCCTGCACCAACAGAAGTACGAAAAGTGGTTTTTCAACACTAACACAAGTGTGCAAAGTGGTTTTTCAACACTAACACAAGTGCAAAAAGTGTTTTTTCCACACTAATACAAGTGCAAAAGTGGTTTCCTGCACCAACAGAAGTACGAAAAGTGGTTTTTCAACACTAACACAAGTGCGAAAAGTGGTTTTTCCACACTAATACAAGTGCAAAAGTGGTTTCCTGCACCAACACAAGTGCGAAAAGTGGTTTTTCAACACTAACACAAGTGCGAAATGTGGTTTTTCAACACTAACACAAGTGCGAAAAGTGCTTTTTCCACACTAATACAAGTGCAAAAGTGGTTTCCTGCACCAACACAAGTGCGAAAAGTGGTTTTCAACACTAACACAAGTGCGAAAAGTGGTTTTTCCACACTAATACAAGTGCAAAAGTGGTTTCCTGCACCAACACAAGTGCGAAAAGTGGTTTTTCAACACTAACACAAGTGCGAAAAGTGGTTTTTCAACACTACCACAAGTGCAAAAAGTGTTTTTTCCACACTAACACAAGTGCAAAAGTGGTTTCCTGCACCAACACAAGTGCGAAAAGTGGTTTTTCAACACTAACACAAGTGCAAAAAGTGGTTTTTCAACACTAACACAAGTGCGAAAAGTGGTTTTTCAACACTAACACAAGTGCGAAAAGTGGTTTTTCAACACTAACACAAGTGCAAAAAGTGTTTTGTCCACACTAATACAAGTGCAAAAGTGGTTTCCTGCACCAACAGAAGTACGAAAAGTGGTTTTTCAACACTAACACAAGTGCGAAAAGTGGTTTTTCAACACTAACACAAGTGCAAAAAGTGTTTTTTCCACACTAATACAAGTGCAAAAGTGGTTTCCTGCACCAACAGAAGTACGAAAAGTGGTTTTTCAACACTAACACAAGTGCGAAAAGTGGTTTTTCAACACTAACACAAGTGCAAAAAGTGGTTTTTCCACACTAATACAAGTGCAAAAGTGATTTCCTGCACCAACACAAGTGCGAAAAGTGGTTTTTCAACACTAACACAAGTGCGAAAAGTGGTTTTTCCACACTAATACAAGTGCAAAAGTGGTTTCCTGCACCAACACAAGTGCGAAAAGTGGTTTTTCAACACTAACACAAGTGCGAAATGTGGTTTTTCAACACTAACACAAGTGCGAAAAGTGCTTTTTCCACACTAATACAAGTGCAAAAGTGGTTTCCTGCACCAACACAAGTGCGAAAAGTGGTTTTCAACACTAACACAAGTGCGAAAAGTGGTTTTTCCACACTAATACAAGTGCAAAAGTGGTTTCCTGCACCAACACAAGTGCGAAAAGTGGTTTTTCAACACTAACACAAGTGCGAAAAGTGGTTTTTCAACACTATCACAAGTGCAAAAAGTGTTTTTTCCACACTAATACAAGTGCGAAAAGTGGTTTTTCAGCACTAACACAAGTGTGAAAAGTGGTTTTTCCACACTAATACATTGCAAAAGTGGTTTCCTGCACCAACACAAGTGCGAAAAGTGGTTTTTCAACACTAACACAAGTGCGAAAAGTGGTTTTTCAACCCTATCACAAGTGCGAAAAGTGGTTTTTCAACACTAACACAAGTGCGAAAAGTTGTTTTTCCACACTAATACAAGTGCAAAAGTGGTTTCCTGCACCAACACAAGTGCGAAAAGTGGTTTTTCCACACTAATACAAGTGCAAAAGTGGTTTTTCAACACAAACACAACTGCGAAAAGTGGTTTTTCAACACTAACACAAGTGCGAAAAGTGGTTTTTCCACACTAATACAAGTGCAAAAGTGGTTTCCTGCACCAACACAAGTGCGAAAAGTGGTTTTTCCACACTAATACAAGTGCAAAAGTGGTTTCCTGCACCAACACAAGTGCGAAAAGTGGTTTTTCCACACTAATACAAGTGCAAAAGTGGTTTCCTGCACCAACACAAGTGTGAAAAGTGGTTTTTCAACACTAACACAAGTGCAAAAAGTGTTTTGTCCACACTAATGCAAGTGCAAAAGTGGTTTCCTGCACCAACAGAAGTACGAAAAGTGGTTTTTCAACACTAACACAAGTGTGCAAAGTGGTTTTTCAACACTAACACAAGTGCAAAAAGTGTTTTTTCCACACTAATACAAGTGCAAAAGTGGTTTCCTGCACCAACAGACGTACGAAAAGTGGTTTTTCAACACTAACACAAGTGCGAAAAGTGGTTTTTCCACACTAATACAAGTGCAAAAGTGGTTTCCTGCACCAACACAAGTGCGAAAAGTGGTTTTTCAACACTAACACAAGTGCGAAATGTGGTTTTTCAACACTAACACAAGTGCGAAAAGTGCTTTTTCCACACTAATACAAGTGCAAAAGTGGTTTCCTGCACCAACACAAGTGCGAAAAGTGGTTTTCAACACTAACACAAGTGCGAAAAGTGGTTTTTCCACACTAATACAAGTGCAAAAGTGGTTTCCTGCACCAACAGAAGTACGAAAAGTGGTTTTTCAACACTAACACAAGTGTGCAAAGTGGTTTTTCAACAATAACACAAGTGCAAAAAGTGTTTTTTCCACACTAATACAAGTGCAAAAGTGGTTTCCTGCACCAACAGAAGTACGAAAAGTGGTTTTTCAACACTAACACAAGTGCGAAAAGTGGTTTTTCCACACTAATACAAGTGCAAAAGTGGTTTCCTGCACCAACACAAGTGCGAAAAGTGGTTTTTCAACACTAACACAAGTGCGAAATGTGGTTTTTCAACACTAACACAAGTGCGAAAAGTGCTTTTTCCACACTAATACAAGTGCAAAAGTGGTTTCCTGCACCAACACAAGTGCGAAAAGTGGTTTTCAACACTAACACAAGTGCGAAAAGTGGTTTTTCCACACTAATACAAGTGCAAAAGTGGTTTCCTGCACCAACACAAGTGCGAAAAGTGGTTTTTCAACACTAACACAAGTGCGAAAAGTGGTTTTTCAACACTACCACAAGTGCAAAAAGTGTTTTTTCCACACTAACACAAGTGCAAAAGTGGTTTCCTGCACCAACACAAGTGCGAAAAGTGGTTTTTCAACACTAACACAAGTGCAAAAAGTGGTTTTTCAACACTAACACAAGTGCGAAAAGTGGTTTTTCAACACTAACACAAGTGCGAAAAGTGGTTTTTCAACACTAACACAAGTGCAAAAAGTGTTTTGTCCACACTAATACAAGTGCAAAAGTGGTTTCCTGCACCAACAGAAGTACGAAAAGTGGTTTTTCAACACTAACACAAGTGCGAAAAGTGGTTTTTCAACACTAACACAAGTGCAAAAAGTGTTTTTTCCACACTAATACAAGTGCAAAAGTGGTTTCCTGCACCAACAGAAGTACGAAAAGTGGTTTTTCAACACTAACACAAGTGCGAAAAGTGTTTTTTCAACACTAACACAAGTGCAAAAAGTGGTTTTTCCACACTAATACAAGTGCAAAAGTGGTTTCCTGCACCAACACAAGTGCGAAAAGTGGTTTTTCAACACTAACACAAGTGCGAAAAGTGGTTTTTCCACACTAATACAAGTGCAAAAGTGGTTTCCTGCACCAACACAAGTGCGAAAAGTGGTTTTTCAACACTAACACAAGTGCGAAATGTGGTTTTTCAACACTAACACAAGTGCGAAAAGTGCTTTTTCCACACTAATACAAGTGCAAAAGTGGTTTCCTGCACCAACACAAGTGCGAAAAGTGGTTTTCAACACTAACACAAGTGCGAAAAGTGGTTTTTCCACACTAATACAAGTGCAAAAGTGGTTTCCTGCACCAACACAAGTGCGAAAAGTGGTTTTTCAACACTAACACAAGTGCGAAAAGTGGTTTTTCAACACTATCACAAGTGCAAAAAGTGTTTTTTCCACACTAATACAAGTGCGAAAAGTGGTTTTTCAGCACTAACACAAGTGTGAAAAGTGGTTCTTCCACACTAATACATTGCAAAAGTGGTTTCCTGCACCAACACAAGTGCGAAAAGTGGTTTTTCAACACTAACACAAGTGCGAAAAGTGGTTTTTCAACCCTATCACAAGTGCGAAAAGTGGTTTTTCAACACTAACACAAGTGCGAAAAGTTGTTTTTCCACACTAATACAAGTGCAAAAGTGGTTTCCTGCACCAACACAAGTGCGAAAAGTGGTTTTTCCACACTAATACAAGTGCAAAAGTGGTTTTTCAACACAAACACAACTGCGAAAAGTGGTTTTTCAACACTAACACAAGTGCGAAAAGTGGTTTTTCCACACTAATACAAGTGCAAAAGTGGTTTCCTGCACCAACACAAGTGCGAAAAGTGGTTTTTCCACACTAATACAAGTGCAAAAGTGGTTTCCTGCACCAACACAAGTGCGAAAAGTGGTTTTTCCACACTAATACAAGTGCAAAAGTGGTTTTTCAACACTAACACAAGTGCGAAAAGTGGTTTTCAACACTATCACAAGTGCAAAAAGTATTTTTTCCACACTAATACAAGTGCGAAAAGTGGTTTTTCAACACTATCACAAGTGCAAAAAGTATTTTTTCCACACTAATACAAGTGCGAAAAGTGGTTTTTCAACACTAATACAAGTGCGAAAAGTGGTTTTTCAACACTATCACAAGTGCAAAAAGTATTTTTTCCACACTAATACAAGTGCAAAAGTGGTTTTTCAACACAAACACAACTGCGAAAAGTGGTTTTTCAACACTAACACAAGTGCGAAAAGTGGTTTTTCCACACTAATACAAGTGCAAAAGTGGTTTCCTGCATCAACACAAGTGCGAAAAGTGGTTTTTCCACACTAATACAAGTGCAAAAGTGGTTTCCTGCACCAACACAAGTGCGAAAAGTGGTTTTTCCACACTAATACAAGTGCAAAAGTGGTTTTTCAACACTAACACAAGTGCGAAAAGTGGTTTTTCAACACTATCACAAGTGCAAAAAGTATTTTTTCCACACTAATACAAGTGCGAAAAGTGGTTTTTCAACACTATCACAAGTGCAAAAAGTATTTTTTCCACACTAATACAAGTGCGAAAAGTGGTTTTTCAACACTATCACAAGTGCCAAAAGTGTTTTTTCCACACTAATTCAAGGGCAAAAGTGGTTTCCTGCACCAACACAAGTGCGAAAAGTGGTTTTTCAACACTAACACAAGTGCGAAAAGTGGTTTTTCAACACTAACACAAGTGTGAAAAGTGTTTTTTCCACACTAATACAAGTGCAAAAGTGGTTTCCTGCACCAACAGAAGTACGAAAAGTGGTTTTTCAACACTAACACAAGTGCGAAAAGTGGTTTTTCTACACTAACACAAGTGCGAAAAGTGGTTTTTCCACACTAATACAAGTGCAAAAGTGGTTTCCTGCACCAACACAAGTGCGAAAAGTGGTTTTTCAACACTAACACAAGTGCGAAAAGTGGTTTTTCCACACTAATACAAGTGCAAAAGTGGTTTCCTGCACCAACACAAGTGCGAAAAGTGGTTTTTCAACACTAACACAAGTGCGAAAAGTGGTTTTTCAACACTAACACAAGTGTGAAAGGTGCTTTTTCCACACTAATACAAGTGCAAAAGTGGTTTCCTGCACCAACACAAGTGCGAAAAGTGGTTTTCAACACTAACACAAGTGCGAAAAGTGGTTTTTCCACACTAATACAAGTGCAAAAGTGGTTTCCTGCACCAACACAAGTGCGAAAAGTGGTTTTTCAACACTAACACAAGTGCGAAAAGTGGTTTTTCAACACTATCACAAGTGCAAAAAGTATTTTTTCCACACTAATACAAGTGCGAAAAGTGGTTTTTCAACACTAACACAGGTGCGAAAAGTGGTTTTTCCACATTAATACATTGCAAAAGTGGTTTCCTGCACCAACACAAGTGCGAAAAGTGGTTTTTCAACACTAACACAAGTGCGAAAAGTGGTTTTTCAACCCTATCACAAGTGCAAAAAGTGTATTTTCCACACTAATACAAGTGCAAAAGTGGTTTCCTGTACCAACACAAGTGCGAAAAGTGGTTTTTCAACACTAACACAAGTGCGAAAAGTGGTTTTTCAACACTAACACAAGTGCGAAAAGTGGTTTTTCAACACTAACACAAGTGCGAAAGTGTTTTTTCCACACTAATACAAGTGCAAAAGTAGTTTCCTGCACCAACACAAGTACGAAAAGTGGTTTTTCAACACTAACACAACTGCGAAAAGTGGTTTTTCAACACTAACACAAGTGCGAAAAGTGGTTTTTCCACACTAATACAAGTGCAAAAGTGGTTTCCTGCACCAACACAAGTGCGAAAAGTGGTTTTTTAACACTAACACAAGTGCGAAAAGTGGTTTTTCAACACTATCACAAGTGCAAAAAGTGTTTTTTCCACACTAATACAAGTGCAAAAGTGGTTTCCTGCACCAACACAAGTGCGAAAAGTGGTTTTTCAACACTAACACAAATGCGAAAAGTGGTTTTTCCACACTAATACAAGTGCAAAAGTGGTTTCCTGCACCAACACAAGTGCGAAAAGTGGTTTTTCAACACTAACACAAGTGCGAAAAGTGGTTTTTCAACACTATCACAAGTGCCAAAAGTGTTTTTTCCACACTAATTCAAGTGCAAAAGTGGTTTCCTGCACCAACACAAGTGCGAAAAGTGGTTTTTCAACACTAACACAAGTGCGAAAAGTGGTTTTTCAACACTAACACAAATGCGAAAAGTGGTTTTTCCACACTAATACAAGAGCAAAAGTGGTTTCCTGCACCAACACAAGTGCGAAAAGTGGTTTTTCAACACTAACACAAGTGCGAAAAGTGGTTTTTCAACACTATCACAAGTGCCAAAAGTGTTTTTTCCACACTAATTCAAGTGCAAAAGTGGTTTCGTGCACCAACACAAGTGCGAAAAGTGGTTTTTCAACACTAACACAAGTGCGAAAAGTGGTTTTTCAACACTAACACAAGTGCGAAAAGTGTTTTTTCCACACTAATACAAGTGCAAAGGTGGTTTCCTGCACCAACACAAGTGCGAAAAGTGGTTTTTCAACACTAACACAAGTGAGAAAAGTGGTTTTTCAACACTAACACAAGTGCGAAAAGTGGTTTTTCAACACTATCACAAGTGCAAAAAGTGTTTTTTCCACACTAATACAAGTGCAAAAGTGGTTTCCTGCACCAACACAAGTGCGAAAAGTGGTTTTTCAACACTAACACAAGTGCGAAAAGTGGTTTTTCAACACGAACACAAGTGCGAAAAGTGGTTTTTCCACACTAATACAAGTGCAAAAGTGGTTTCCTGCACCAACACAAGTGCGAAAAGTGGTTTTTCAACACTAACACAAGTGCGAAAAGTGGTTTTTCAACACTATCACAAGTGCAAAAAGTGTTTTTTCCACACTAATACAAGTGCAAAAGTGGTTTCCTGAACCACCACAAGTGTGAAAAGTGGTTTTTCAACACGAACACAAGTGCGAAAAGTGGTTTTTCAACACTATCACAACTTCAAAAAGTGTTTTTTCCACACTAATACAAGTGCAAAAGTGGTTTCCTGCACCAACACAATTGCGAAAAGTGGTTTTTCAACACTAACGCAAGTGCGAAAAGTGGTTTTTCAACACTAACACAAATGCGAAAAGTGTTTTTTCCACACTAATACAAGTGCAAAAGTGGTTTCCTACACCAACACAAGTGCGAAAAGTGGTTTTTCAACACCAACACAAGTACGAAAAGTGGTTTTTCAACACTAACACAAGTGCGAAAAGTGGTTTTTCAACACTATCACAAGTGCAAAAAGTGTTTTTTCCACACTAATACAAGTGCAAAAGTGGTTTCCTGCACCAACACAAATGCGAAAAGTGGTTTTTCAACACTAACACAAGTGCGAAAAGTGGTTTTTCAACACTAACACAAGTGCGAAAAGTGGTTTTTTGCCACACTAATACAAGTGCAAAAGTGGTTTCCTGCACCAACACAAGTGCGAAAAGTGGTTTTTCAACACTAACACAAGTGCAAAAAGTGTTTTTTCCACACTAATACAAGTGCAAAAGTGGTTTCCTGAACCACCACAAGTGTGAAAAGTGGTTTTTCAACACGAACACAAGTGCGAAAAGTGGTTTTTCAACACTATCACAAGTGCAAAAAGTGTTTTTTCCACACTAATACAAGTGCAAAAGTGGTTTCCTGCACCAACACAATTGCGAAAAGTGGTTTTTCAACACTAACGCAAGTGCGAAAAGTGGTTTTTCAACACTAACACAAGTGCGAAAAGTGTTTTTTCCACACTAATACAAGTGCAAAAGTGGTTTCTGCACCAACACAAGTGCGAAAAGTGGTTTTTCAACACCAACACAAGTACGAAAAGTGGTTTTTCAACACTAACACAAGTGCGAAAAGTGGTTTTTCAACACTATCACCAGTGCAAAAAGTGTTTTTTCCACACTAATACAAGTGCAAAAGTGGTTTCCTGCACCAACACAAGTGCGAAAAGTGGTTTTTCAACACTAACACAAGTGCGAAAAGTGGTTTTTCAACACTAACACAAGTGCGAAAAGTGGTTTTTCCACACTAATACAAGTGCAAAAGTGGTTTCCTGCACCAACACAAGTGCGAAAAGTGGTTTTTCAACACTAACACAAGTGCGAAAAGTGGTTTTTCAACACTATCACAAGTGCAAAAAGTGTTTTTTCCACACTAATACAAGGGTTTCCTGCACCAACACAAGTGTGAAAAGTGGTTTTTCAACACTAACACAAGTGCGAAAAGTGGTTTTTCAACACTAACACAAATGCGAAAAGTGGTTTCTTCCACACTAATACAAGAGCAAAAGTGGTTTCCTGCACCAACACAAGTGCGAAAAGTGTTTTTCAACACTAACACAAGTGCGAAAAGTGGTTTTTCAGCACTATCACAAGTGCCAAAAGTGTTTTTTCCACACTAATTCAAGTGCAAAAGTGGTTTCGTGCACCAACCACAAGTGCGAAAAGTGGTTTTTCAACACTAACACAAGTGCAAAAGTGGTTTTCAACACTAACACAAGTGCGAAAAGTGGTTTTTCAACACTAACACAAGTGCGAAAAGTGGTTTTCAACACTAACACAAGTGCAAAAAGTGTTTTGTCCACACTAATACAAGTGCAAAAGTGGTTTCCTGCACCAACAGAAGTACGAAAAGTGGTTTTTCAACACTAACACAAGTGCGAAAAGTGGTTTTTCAACACTAACACAAGTGCAAAAAGTGTTTTTTCCACACTAATACAAGTGCAAAAGTGGTTTCCTGCACCAACAGAAGTACGAAAAGTGGTTTTTCAACACTAACACAAGTGCGAAAAGTGTTTTTTCAACACTAACACAAGTGCAAAAAGTGGTTTTTCCACACTAATACAAGTGCAAAAGTGGTTTCCCTGCACCACACAAGTGCGAAAAGTGGTTTTCAACACTAACACAAGTGCGAAAAGTGGTTTTTCCACACTAATACAAGTGCAAAAGTGGTTTCCTGCACCAACACAAGTGCGAAAAGTGGTTTTTCAACACTAACACAAGTGCGAAATGTGGTTTTTCAACACTAACACAAGTGCGAAAAGTGCTTTTTCCACACTAATACAAGTGCAAAAGTGGTTTCCTGCACCAACACAAGTGCCGAAAAGTGGTTTTCAACACTAACACAAGTGCGAAAAGTGGTTTTTTCCACACTAATACAAGTGCAAAAGTGGTTCCTGCACCAACACAAGTGCGAAAGTGGTTTTTCAACACTAACACAAGTGCGAAAAGTGGTTTTTCAACACTATCACAAGTGCAAAAAGTGTTTTTTCCACACTAATACAAGTGCGAAAAGTGGTTTTTCAGCACTAACACAAGTGTGAAAAGTGGTTCTTCCACACTAATACTTGCAAAAGTGGTTCCTGCACCAACACAAGTGCGAAAAGTGGTTTTTCAACACTAACACAAGTGCGAAAAGTGGTTTTCAACCCTATCACAAGTGCGAAAAGTGGTTTTTCAACACTAACACAAGTGCGAAAAGTTGTTTTTCCACACTAATACAAGTGCAAAAGTGGTTTCCTGCACCAACACAAGTGCGAAAAGTGGTTTTTCCACACTAATACAAGTGCAAAAGTGGTTTTTCAACACAAACACAACTGCGAAAAGTGGTTTTTCAACACTAACACAAGTGCGAAAAGTGGTTTTTCCACACTAATACAAGTGCAAAAGTGGTTTCCTGCACCAACACAAGTGCGAAAAGTGGTTTTTCCACACTAATACAAGTGCAAAAGTGGTTTCCTGCACCAACACAAGTGCGAAAAGTGGTTTTTCCACACTAATACAAGTGCAAAAGTGGTTTTTCAACACTAACACAAGTGCGAAAAGTGGTTTTTCAACACTATCACAAGTGCAAAAAGTATTTTTTCCACACTAATACAAGTGCGAAAAGTGGTTTTTCAACACTATCACAATGCAAAAAGTATTTTTTCCACACTAATACAAGTGCGAAAAGTGGTTTTTCAACACTAATACAAGTGCGAAAAGTGTTTTTCAACACTATCACAAGTGCAAAAAGTATTTTTCCACACTAATACAAGTGCAAAAGTGGTTTTCAACACAAACACAACTGCGAAAAGTGGTTTTTCAACACTAACACAAGTGCGAAAAGTGGTTTTTCCACACTAATACAAGTGCAAAAGTGGTTTCCTGCATCAACACAAGTGCGAAAAGTGGTTTTTCCACACTAATACAAGTGCAAAAGTGGTTTCCTGCACCAACACAAGTGCGAAAAGTGGTTTTTCCACACTAATACAAGTGCAAAAGTGGTTTTTCAACACTAACACAAGTGCGAAAAGTGGTTTTTCAACACTATCACAAGTGCAAAAAGTATTTTTTTCCACACTAATACAAGTGCGAAAAGTGGTTTTTCAACACTATCACAAGTGCAAAAAGTATTTTTTCCACACTAATACAAGTGCGAAAAGTGTTTTTCAACACTATCACAAGTGCCAAAAGTGTTTTTTCCACACTAATTCAAGTGCAAAAGTGGTTTCCTGCACCAACACAAGTGCGAAAAGTGGTTTTTCAACACTAACACAAGTGCGAAAAGTGGTTTTCAACACTAACACAAGTGTGAAAAGTGTTTTTTCCACACTAATACAAGTGCAAAAGTGGTTTCCTGCACCAACAGAAGTACGAAAAGTGTTTTTCAACACTAACACACAAGTGCGAAAAGTGGTTTTTCTACACTAACACAGTGCGAAAAGTGGTTTTTCCACACTAATACAAGTGCAAAAGTGGTTTCCTGCACCAACACAAGTGCGAAAAGTGGTTTTCAACACTAACACAAGTGCGAAAGTGGTTTTTCCACACTAATACAAGTGCAAAAGTGGTTTCCTGCACCAACACAAGTGCGAAAAGTGGTTTTTCAACACTAACACAAGTGCGAAAAGTGGTTTTTCAACACTAACACAAGTGTGAAAGGTGCTTTTTCCACACTAATACAAGTGCAAAAGTGGTTTCCTGCACCAACACAAGTGCGAAAAGTGGTTTTCAACACTAACACAAGTGCGAAAAGTGGTTTTTCCACACTAATACAAGTGCAAAAGTGGTTTCCTGCACCAACACAAGTGCGAAAAGTGGTTTTTCAACACTAACACAAGTGCGAAAAGTGGTTTTTCAACACTATCACAAGTGCAAAAAGTATTTTTTCCACACTAATACAAGTGCGAAAAGTGGTTTTTCAACACTAACACAGGTGCGAAAAGTGGTTTTTCCACATTAATACATTGCAAAAGTGGTTTCCTGCACCAACACAAGTGCGAAAAGTGGTTTTTCAACACTAACACAAGTGCGAAAAGTGGTTTTTCAACCCTATCACAAGTGCAAAAAGTGTATTTTCCACACTAATACAAGTGCAAAAGTGGTTTCCTGTACCAACACAAGTGCGAAAAGTGGTTTTTCAACACTAACACAAGTGCGAAAAGTGGTTTTTCAACACTAACACAAGTGCGAAAAGTGGTTTTTCAACACTAACACAAGTGCGAAAGTGTTTTTTCCACACTAATACAAGTGCAAAAGTAGTTTCCTGCACCAACACAAGTACGAAAAGTGGTTTTTCAACACTAACACAACTGCGAAAAGTGGTTTTTCAACACTAACACAAGTGCGAAAAGTGGTTTTTCCACACTAATACAAGTGCAAAAGTGGTTTCCTGCACCAACACAAGTGCGAAAAGTGGTTTTTTAACACTAACACAAGTGCGAAAAGTGGTTTTTCAACACTATCACAAGTGCAAAAAGTGTTTTTTCCACACTAATACAAGTGCAAAAGTGGTTTCCTGCACCAACACAAGTGCGAAAAGTGGTTTTTCAACACTAACACAAATGCGAAAAGTGGTTTTTCCACACTAATACAAGTGCAAAAGTGGTTTCCTGCACCAACACAAGTGCGAAAAGTGGTTTTTCAACACTAACACAAGTGCGAAAAGTGGTTTTTCAACACTATCACAAGTGCCAAAAGTGTTTTTTCCACACTAATTCAAGTGCAAAAGTGGTTTCCTGCACCAACACAAGTGCGAAAAGTGGTTTTTCAACACTAACACAAGTGCGAAAAGTGGTTTTTCAACACTAACACAAATGCGAAAAGTGGTTTTTCCACACTAATACAAGAGCAAAAGTGGTTTCCTGCACCAACACAAGTGCGAAAAGTGGTTTTTCAACACTAACACAAGTGCGAAAAGTGGTTTTTCAACACTATCACAAGTGCCAAAAGTGTTTTTTCCACACTAATTCAAGTGCAAAAGTGGTTTCGTGCACCAACACAAGTGCGAAAAGTGGTTTTTCAACACTAACACAAGTGCGAAAAGTGGTTTTTCAACACTAACACAAGTGCGAAAAGTGTTTTTTCCACACTAATACAAGTGCAAAGGTGGTTTCCTGCACCAACACAAGTGCGAAAAGTGGTTTTTCAACACTAACACAAGTGAGAAAAGTGGTTTTTCAACACTAACACAAGTGCGAAAAGTGGTTTTTCAACACTATCACAAGTGCAAAAAGTGTTTTTTCCACACTAATACAAGTGCAAAAGTGGTTTCCTGCACCAACACAAGTGCGAAAAGTGGTTTTTCAACACTAACACAAGTGCGAAAAGTGGTTTTTCAACACGAACACAAGTGCGAAAAGTGGTTTTTCCACACTAATACAAGTGCAAAAGTGGTTTCCTGCACCAACACAAGTGCGAAAAGTGGTTTTTCAACACTAACACAAGTGCGAAAAGTGGTTTTTCAACACTATCACAAGTGCAAAAAGTGTTTTTTCCACACTAATACAAGTGCAAAAGTGGTTTCCTGAACCACCACAAGTGTGAAAAGTGGTTTTTCAACACGAACACAAGTGCGAAAAGTGGTTTTTCAACACTATCACAACTTCAAAAAGTGTTTTTTCCACACTAATACAAGTGCAAAAGTGGTTTCCTGCACCAACACAATTGCGAAAAGTGGTTTTTCAACACTAACGCAAGTGCGAAAAGTGGTTTTTCAACACTAACACAAATGCGAAAAGTGTTTTTTCCACACTAATACAAGTGCAAAAGTGGTTTCCTACACCAACACAAGTGCGAAAAGTGGTTTTTCAACACCAACACAAGTACGAAAAGTGGTTTTTCAACACTAACACAAGTGCGAAAAGTGGTTTTTCAACACTATCACAAGTGCAAAAAGTGTTTTTTCCACACTAATACAAGTGCAAAAGTGGTTTCCTGCACCAACACAAATGCGAAAAGTGGTTTTTCAACACTAACACAAGTGCGAAAAGTGGTTTTTCAACACTAACACAAGTGCGAAAAGTGGTTTTTTGCCACACTAATACAAGTGCAAAAGTGGTTTCCTGCACCAACACAAGTGCGAAAAGTGGTTTTTCAACACTAACACAAGTGCAAAAAGTGTTTTTTCCACACTAATACAAGTGCAAAAGTGGTTTCCTGAACCACCACAAGTGTGAAAAGTGGTTTTTCAACACGAACACAAGTGCGAAAAGTGGTTTTTCAACACTATCACAAGTGCAAAAAGTGTTTTTTCCACACTAATACAAGTGCAAAAGTGGTTTCCTGCACCAACACAATTGCGAAAAGTGGTTTTTCAACACTAACGCAAGTGCGAAAAGTGGTTTTTCAACACTAACACAAGTGCGAAAAGTGTTTTTTCCACACTAATACAAGTGCAAAAGTGGTTTCTGCACCAACACAAGTGCGAAAAGTGGTTTTTCAACACCAACACAAGTACGAAAAGTGGTTTTTCAACACTAACACAAGTGCGAAAAGTGGTTTTTCAACACTATCACCAGTGCAAAAAGTGTTTTTTCCACACTAATACAAGTGCAAAAGTGGTTTCCTGCACCAACACAAGTGCGAAAAGTGGTTTTTCAACACTAACACAAGTGCGAAAAGTGGTTTTTCAACACTAACACAAGTGCGAAAAGTGGTTTTTCCACACTAATACAAGTGCAAAAGTGGTTTCCTGCACCAACACAAGTGCGAAAAGTGGTTTTTCAACACTAACACAAGTGCGAAAAGTGGTTTTTCAACACTATCACAAGTGCAAAAAGTGTTTTTTCCACACTAATACAAGTGCAAAAGTGGTTTCCTGCACCAACACAAGTGTGAAAAGTGGTTTTTCAACACTAACACAAGTGCGAAAAGTGGTTTTTCAACACTAACACAAATGCGAAAAGTGGTTTTTCCACACTAATACAAGAGCAAAAGTGGTTTCCTGCACCAACACAAGTGCGAAAAGTGGTTTTTCAACACTAACACAAGTGCGAAAAGTGGTTTTTCAGCACTATCACAAGTGCCAAAAGTGTTTTTTCCACACTAATTCAAGTGCAAAAGTGGTTTCGTGCACCAACACAAGTGCGAAAAGTGGTTTTTCAACACTAACACAAGTGCGAAAAGTGGTTTTTCAACACTAACACAAGTGCGAAAAGTGTTTTTTCCACACTAATACAAGTGCAAAGGTGGTTTCCTGCACCAACACAAGTGCGAAAAGTGGTTTTTCAACACTAACACAAGTGAGAAAAGTGGTTTTTCAACACTAACACAAGTGCGAAAATTGGTTTTTCAACACTATCACAAGTGCAAAAAGTGTTTTTTCCACACTAATACAAGTGCAAAAGTGGTTTCCTGCACCAACACAAGTGCGAAAAGTGGTTTTTCAACACTAACACAAGTGCGAAAAGTGGTTTTTCAACACAAACACAAGTGCGAAAAGTGGTTTTTCCACACTAATACAAGTGCAAAAGTGGTTTCCTGCACCAACACAAGTGCGAAAAGTGGTTTTTCAACACTAACACAAGTGCGAAAAGTGGTTTTTCAACACTATCACAAGTGCAAAAAGTGTTTTTTCCACACTAATACAAGTGCAAAAGTGGTTTCCTGAACCACCACAAGTGTGAAAAGTGGTTTTTCAACACGAACACAAGTGCGAAAAGTGGTTTTTCAACACTATCACAAGTTCAAAAAGTGTTTTTTCCACACTAATACAAGTGCAAAAGTGGTTTCCTGCACCAACACAATTGCGAAAAGTGGTTTTTCAACACTAACGCAAGTGCGAAAAGTGGTTTTTCAACACTAACACAAATGCGAAAAGTGTTTTTTCCACACTAATACAAGTGCAAAAGTGGTTTCCTACACCAACACAAGTGCGAAAAGTGGTTTTTCAACACCAACACAAGTACGAAAAGTGGTTTTTCAACACTAACACAAGTGCGAAAAGTGGTTTTTCAACACTATCACAAGTGCAAAAAGTGTTTTTTCCACACTAATACAAGTGCAAAAGTGGTTTCCTGCACCAACACAAATGCGAAAAGTGGTTTTTCAACACTAACACAAGTGCGAAAAGTGGTTTTTCAACACTAACACAAGTGCGAAAAGTGGTTTTTCCACAGTAATACAAGTGCAAAAGTGGTTTCCTGCACCAACACAAGTGCGAAAAGTGGTTTTTCAACACTAACACAAGTGCAAAAAGTGTTTTTTCCACACTAATACAAGTGCAAAAGTGGTTTCCTGAACCACCACAAGTGTGAAAAGTGGTTTTTCAACACGAACACAAGTGCGAAAAGTGGTTTTTCAACACTATCACAAGTGCAAAAAGTGTTTTTTCCATACTAATACAAGTGCAAAAGTGGTTTCCTGCACCAACACAATTGCGAAAAGTGGTTTTTCAACACTAACGCAAGTGCGAAAAGTGGTTTTTCAACACTAACACAAGTGCGAAAAGTGTTTTTTCCACACTAATACAAGTGCAAAAGTGGTTTCCTGCACCAACACAAGTGCGAAAAGTGGTTTTTCAACACCAACACAAGTACGAAAAGTGGTTTTTCAACACTAACACAAGTGCGAAAAGTGGTTTTTCAACACTATCACAAGTGCAAAAAGTGTTTTTTCCACACTAATAAAGTGCAAAAGTGGTTTCCTGCACCAACACAAGTGCGAAAAGTGGTTTTTCAACACTAACACAAGTGCGAAAAGTGGTTTTTCAACACTAACACAAGTGCGAAAAGTGGTTTTTCCACACTAATACAAGTGCAAAAGTGGTTTCCTGCACCAACACAAGTGCGAAAAGTGGTTTTTCAACACTAACACAAGTGCGAAAAGTGGTTTTTCAACACTATCACAAGTGCAAAAAGTGTTTTTTCCACACTAATACAAGTGCAAAAGTGGTTTCCTGCACCAACACAAGTAGTGTAATAATGTTGCTTCTGGGACACCTCCGTTTAACATGGGAAATCCCTATCTAATGTCATTTACCCCCTTGTCTTTTTCAAAAATCATAAACACCTCTATTTCTCCCACCCTCATCTTTATGAACCTTTTGTCTGTAGTACCTATCCTTAATGTTGTTCATTAGACCACTCAAACACTACAAATATTTGTTTTCTCTTATAGACCTATCATCCTTCTTCTACATATCATCTGGCAGATTAATCTTTGACCCATTCACTTCCATATTAATTCTTTCCCTCCCTCATTGACCCTAAACACCTATATTTCTCTCACCCTGTTCTTTACGAACCTTCTAACCTTTTGACATGCTATCCTTATTCATTAGACCACTTAAACACCTGTGATCCTTCTGACCTTATGGACCTTTTAACCTTTTACTCTTAATATCATCTGGTGAATATAACCCACTCAAACAACGACCCTACAAATATTTGTTTATGCGTGGGAAATAATTTAATTCTCTTGCCACTCTCTTCACCATCTAATATATTAACAAAAAATATGTTTGAGTTTGGTTCTTTATTAAGATATTTTAACTGAGCTAAGATAAAATGGTAAACCTCCCTCAATGTTCTTATTTGAGCGCCTCCAGTGCCACACACTTTTTGGTAGGCTCTGCCCACCTTTTGTTAAGCTCCGTCCACTTTTTGGAAAAACCCCGCCCACTTTTTGGTAAGCCACGCCCACCTTTTACTAAGCCCCGCCCACTTTTTGTTAAGTCACGCCCACTTTTTGCTATACCCCGCCCACTTTTGCTAAGTCCCACCCACTTTATAAACTCTTCAGCATTGTATCATTTCCAGGTAATACATAACATCATTTTCAGGGAATTTCCATCACATCATTTCCAGTTAAGACACGCCCAGGGAATTTCCACAGGAAATGACACACACCCAGCCCTTCTTATAAAAGGCACCGACCACACAGGCTTTTTCAAACACGCTTTCTGCTTCACTTGAGAATGGACTCCTATGCCGAAATGGAATGGGATAACTTTGCTATTCCTTGGAGTCCTACTACCTGTGTAGCGCTCAACCTTCAGATTGATGAACTGGACTCGAACCTCATGTCGATGGAGGAAATTGTATCTGAGCTACGAAATGAAAATTCTACTTTTAACACAACTTGGGATAAAGTTATTTTTTTGTTTGAAGATCTTTTGAACAACCAAGACCCACAGAACGAGTTCTACCTTGATGACCCAGCCAAAGAGTTATACCTTGGAGATCCACAAAATCCTGAAAAAGAGTTCTACCATGATGATACTTATTGTGAGTTATCAAAACAAAACCCACTGAACGAGTTCTACCTTGATGACCCAGCCAAAGAGTTATACCTTGGAGACTCACTAAATTTGGGAAAAACAAATTATGAGGTCTGCCTAGATGGTTCTAACTGTGGAGCCTACCTTGGAGACTCACTAAATTTGGGAAAAACAAATTATGAGGTTTGCCTAGATGGTTCTAACTGTGGAGCCTACCTTGGAGACTCACTAAATTTGGGAAAAACTAATTATGAGGTCTGCCTAGATGGTTCTAACTGTGGAGCCTACCTTGGAGACTCACTAAATTTGGGAAAAACAAATTATGAGGTTTGCCTAGATGGTTCTAACTGTGGAGCCTACCTTGGAGACTCACTAAATTTGGGAAAAACAAATTATGAGGTCTGCCTAGATGGTTCTAACTGTGGAGCCTACCTTGGAGACTCACTAAATTTGGGAAAAACAAATTATGAGGTTTGCCTAGATGGTTCTAACTGTGGAGCCTACCTTGGAGACTCACTAAATTTGGGAAAAACAAATTATGAGGTCTGCCTAGATGGTTCTAACTGTGGAGCCTACCTTGGAGACTCACTAAATTTGGGAAAAACAAATTATGAGGTTTGCCTAGATGGTTCTAACTGTGGAGCCTACCTTGGAGACTCACTAAATTTGGGAAAAACTAATTATGAGGTCTGCCTAGATGGTTCTAACTGTGGAGCCTACCTTGGAGACTCACTAAATTTCATAAAATTAGGAAAAGAGTTTTACCTTGGAGACTTTGAAAACTGGTTTCGTTTTGGAGACTCGGAATGGGGGTTTTGTTTTGATGACTCGGAATGTGATACCTATCTTGGAGGCTCAACAGGAATGTGGTTATACCTTGGGAACTTGGAAAGTTGGTTTTATTTTGGAGACTCTACCTGTGGGGTTCCTCTTGGAGACTCTTTGGATTCTAAAGCAATGAACAATGTTCTTTATTTAATGACGCTTGATTTAAGCAATATCAAGAAAGTTCGAGGAAGAAAATGCTGGAAAATTCTTTCTTCCCATTTCTACTTCTTCAAACTTAAAAGCCTTGAAAGACAGAATTGGAGGAAGAGGAAAAAAAAAGAAATACGTATTTAAAAAAGAAGAAAAGAAAGATTATGTTAGGGTTTGGGTGGGATTTTGAATGTGAGGGTTAGGGATGGGGTTGGGTTAGGGTTGGGATTTTGAATGTGAGGGTTAGGGTTGGGGTTGGGTTAGGGATGGGGTTGGGTTAGGGATGGGGTTGGGTTAGGGATGGGTTGGGTTAGGGTTGGGATTTTGAATGTGAGGGTTAGGGTTGGGGTTGGGTTAGGGATGGGATTGGGTTAGGGTTGGGATTTTGAATGTGAGGGTTAGGGATGGGGTTGGGTTAGGGATGGGGTTGGGTTGGGGATGGGGTTGGGTTAGGGATGGGGTTGGGTTAGGGATGGGGTTGGGTTAGGGATGGGGTTGGGTTGGGGATGGGGTTGGGTTAGGGATGGGGTTGGGTTGGGGATGGGGTTGGGTTAGGGATGGGGTTGGGTTAGGGATGGGTTGGGTTAGGGTTTGTATATTATTATGACTCACTCGCACATACACACACACACAAAAGTTAAGCCCCAACTAAAAAGTTGTGGGATTCTGTGTTTGGGGTTCACAGATTTAAAAACGTATCCCCATTATACACACACAAAAGTTAAGCCCCAACTAAAAAGTTGTGGGATTCTGTGTTTGGGGTTCACAGATTTAAAAACGTATCCCCATTATACACACACAAAAGTTAAGCCCCAACTAAAAAGTTGTGGGATTCTGTGTTTGGGGTTCACAGATTTAAAAACGTATCCCCATTATACACACACAAAAGTTAAGCCCCAACTAAAAAGTTGTGGGATTCTGTGTTTGGGGTTCACAGATTTAAAAACGTATCCCCATTACATTTTATTTATTTATTTATTATTTTCAAGGGTATTATCTGCTTACTTGTGTTTTTTGTAATTCTTGTGAGTAAAATGAACCCAAGATTTCTTCTCCATTTAAATCATATAATTTGTAGGTCCAAGGGACTGTATCCATTACATCAATGATTTTAAATAATTCACGAGTCCATTTTTGTGTATAACCTTTCTCAAAATGACTTTTCCATTTGTATATTCTTACAATATCACCAACTTTAAACTTGGGCTTTCTCAAATTAATCTCCTTTTCATATTCTAATTTTGTAAATGTTTCTGATGGTTTTGATTGTGTTGATGAATGAACTGTATTATTGTAATTATCTACAATATCCTGAATTAAATACACCCATTTTTGAGAACCGAGTTGTGTGAATTTTTTATATAATTTCTCTTTTAAAGTACGATTAAAACGCTCAATAACAACTGCCTTTCCTTCATTAAAGGTGCTGTATAATTTAATACCCTTCCCCTTAAGAAATTTCATGAATATTTTGTTATAGAACTCTGTTCCCTCATCAGTCCATAACTTCTTTGGTTTCCTTTTATCCCGATCAAATATTAGCTTAAAGGCTAACATTAAAGTATCACCCCTTTTATTTTTTAAAGGGACAACCCAGGCAAATCTACTCCTCAAATCAATAACGGTTAAAGCATACCTGTATCCCCTGTCATTATTCAATTCAATTAAATCAGCGGACCATATGTGGTCAGTGTATTTAGAATAAACCTTCCTTCTTTTAAACTTTGTGATTATAGGTTTGTGTAATTCTTCAGCCAAAAGCTCCTCAGTCTTGATGGCATCATTAGAGCCTAATAGTTTTTTGAGGAATAACCAAGACCAAGTTTCAATTTAGCATTTATCAAATTTCTCACAATAAACCTATCAACTTTCTCTCTCAACGTTGGATTTTGTATCAAAGACAAATTATACAACATTTCGCTGTCGGCTTTATGTTTTTCAGTCAACGTAGTGGTTTTCCCATAAGCAATATCATGCTTCATACACACTTCGTCAACCCTATTTGTAGGTTTAGACCAAGGTTTAGGATTGTCAGCCTCATCTAATCTTTTATCCAAGTTTGTTCCTGGACCACAGAAAGAATACCCTGGAAGGTGTAATTCCCCTGGAATTCCAGTTGTTGTAAATTTACTTCCTGACAGAAACTTTTGTATGTCTCCTCCTCTTTTAGGAGAGATGAATTGGCACTTTTTAGAGCCACATACTTGACATATTCCTTTTTGATAAACTCTATTATTTTTAGCTTTAACATAAGAGATATTTTTAGATTTAGTTTTCTTTTTACATTTGAGACAATAACTCATATTTATTTATCAGAAAAATTCCGACAGAGTATCAAAACCTTTTTGGTTTTCAACATATACATTTCAATCTTTATTTTTAAAACATAAAGAATCCTAAGGAATGCCTTCACTCTCTCCTCCATTTATTTACAAATAAAAACTAACTAAAGTCAATGACACCAACATCATCAATCACATAATCTTTTCCTTCTTCTTCTTCTTCTTCTTCACCACTTTCTCGTTTAAATCTCTGAAATTGAAGACATTGACGTTCTTATTTTTGAAACCATTATCTTCATAAGAGTTGTTAATTCTTTAATTTCCTCTTCGGTGCGTTGAGATTGATTTATTTGCTTTAATACACTCAATCTTTTATGAATCTCAGTGATTTCCATCTTTTTATATTTTTCCTCCCTCTCTCTTTGCTCCCTCTCCTCCTCCTCCATTTTCTCCCTCTCCTCCTTCTCCTTTTTCTCCCTTTTCTCCCTTTCCTCCTTCTCCCTTTTCTCCCTTTCCTCCTTCTCCTTTTTCTCCCTCTCCTCCTTCTCCTCCTTTTTCTCCCTCTCCTCCTTCTCCTCCCTCTCCCTTTCCTCCTTCTCCTTTTTCTCTCTTTCCTCCTTCTCTTCTTCAACTCCTTCCTCATCCCTTGCTACCCTTGAGTTTGAACCCCAAAGAATATTATACATATACTCATCTGGATTTTGAGATATTCTTGTATCTATAATTATTTTTCTCATAATAGGATACCAATAAGATTTGTTGACGATTTCTAAAAGAGTTTTATATTTCATAACTTTGAGAAGTTCATTTTTATTTAATATTTTAAACAAGTCTCTATTTGTGGGTTTAACAATATCAGTATAAGGCCAGTTTTTTATGACAAAATTCCCATGTATATGCTCCAAATCATAAGGTATGTAATACCGAGCACCCTTTTCTTGTAGGTATCCTTGAATACAAAAATTATAATTCTCTTGTAGTCTTCTTCCTGCCATTTATGTATCAGAAATATATGTGAGATTAATATTATGACAGGTAATACCACCCCATCTTCCCACTACCAAATCGGTTTGTATTCCTCGGCTTTCTATCCTTATCTCATTACCTTCCTTCTTTGTCATGCGAACCATCGCTATACTATCATATATTTTTATTTTCTTAAAATCACGTATTTGTTGTTTACTAATTGTACTTCCACATAAATCCTTATCTTCACCAAGTGGATAATATTCTTCTTTACGAGACTGATTTAAATCATGTAGGTCTTCTATGTTTATTGAAAAAGACCAATTATACCCTAAATCAGGCATATCATACCCCCATTTATTAATTCGCATATTAACTAAATGTCCTTCTTTATAAAATTTAATTGTAAGCAGGTAGTTAAATTCAATGAGGAAAGGTGTATGGTCAGTATAACCAGGTGTTGTGGTTGTAAATTTTACTTGTTTCACAAAACGTGCTGTTTTCTTTAAAGATATATATTGTGATAAATCACTGAATCTAATCAAGTCATTCGCATCTGTAGGGTTTGGATAATTGATTAATTTATAAGTATTCTTCATATTAATATTTTTACTTACACTATATTTTTGTCGTTCAGCCTGTGCCTTTGTATAATAATTTGATAAATCAATATCCTGAGAGGATTTTCCAAAGATAGAACCATCTTTTCCAACATAGGTCATTTATATTAGATAAAAAATGATATCATAAAAATTTTCATTATTGTTGAGTTGAAATAATACATATAAACATAATTGGCCACAACATTTAGAATTAATTTCTTGAACTTGGAATGTTTGATAAACACCATTCTGTAAGAATTGTATTACTTCAACAGGTGGTGGCATACCATAACTATCAAAATAATATTTATCCTGACTATTATGAATACAAACCCAATGAGAACCATTCTGTGTGTCTAAATTCATAATAATATTCTTTGTATTCTTATTTATATGTGTTAATTCATCTCTCATACAAATAACCACATTATCAATTTTTAGTGTTTTACAATACTTAGCTAGTTCTATATTTGACGTTGTATTCTTTCCAAATTGTTTAAACCATTTATCCATTTATTTATGAGAAAGATACAATCCATTACCCCGTTTAGTTAGTTTAACACCCGCTTGAGCGATAGAGGAAAGCATATCTCCAACCAACAATCTAGCTTTATCAGGTAGACTTTCAAGTTTTTGAGCAAAATCTACAATTACACCACTTCCACTAATTTGTTTCTCCAACTCCTTGTTATGTCTTTCCAATTCTTTTTGAGCTTTTAGTTGTGCCTTCCTTTCGTTAGCAGTTTTTACCGCTGCTGAAATACCACCAGTCAATGCTCCCGCCGCACTTAAACCAGCAAATAAAGGAATTAGAAACGGGAGAAATCCTCCTCTTGACTCATCTATTGAATATTTCTTTAACATAGGTTTCGTCATTTTAATTTTAAGTGATCCAACATCATTTAGTGTTTTTACTTGTGTGTGTGTGAGTAAAACATCAATTCTTACAGCTCCTTTTCTTTGAATTGTATTAACATTAATAATACAAGGCTTTTGATTTTGAATACAAGATGTTAATTTATTAAGATTGATTTGATTAACATATACCCCAACCATTTATTTATGAGAAAAAACCTATGTGATATTAATCATAACACCATTATCTGTATTAATCTGTAATTCTGTTTCCTCCAAAAGCAAACAATATGCATTAACCTCTTCACTCTCCCCTCTTTCAATGTATAGAGAAGTATCCACTCGATTAGACTTTATAGTTTCCTTTTGAGAACTCAGGTCAATTGCGTAGATTGTATATAAACCTTTAAATGCAACCATATCCAAAATAGGATCATTATTACCATTACTTTCACACACCTTTTGGTAGGACTTGTAGGCTTCCGCATAATCATTTTTTTCCCAATCAATTTCCAATCTATCTCGCGGATAAAATGTGCCATCAAGAGAAACCCGAAGTTGTTTCACCTTAGCATTATCACTCAGCGCATTATTCTTATTAGTACCGTCCTCTCCATCTGGTTTTTTAAAAATGAGCCAGAGGTATCGTGGCTTTCCTTGAAGAACACCCAAATTCCAAGTGTAGGTAGTGTGTTCCAGTTTAACGTGTTGACATCTTCTTTTAAGGTATGATACATTTAGCGGTTTCTTTGAGTTAAGTCTTCTATTTAACATCTCTTCCGTTTTAAGATTAGGAGTATATTCACTGATATACCAACACAAATCATTAATAACAAATTTATTGTTGTCTCCAAAAGCATTTTCATCCCCAAAAAGCAACCTATTTACATTATCATTCCTTTGTAGTTGAAATCTAATTTTAAGACCATACAAAACTTTATCATAATCGCAAAATCCAAATATACCTTTAAGAGGTACTGCTACGGTAAAACTATTCACTGCTTTTGTTTCATCATTATACATTGACTTCCTTTGACTATAACCAGGGTCTGCGTTTGTACCCGTTGACATATCAGGAATAAAACCTTCAACAGCTCCCTTACCCATTCTATCACTAAACGAATATAGTGTAAATTTCATCATTTCAGATGTAGCAGAGACATAATCAACCGCTTCAACCTCTTGTGTTCCAATATACAGGCGGACACTGTCAAACATTTTCCAGAAGAAATCATTTACGAGTGTAGCATTAGTATTATTCGCAGCCTTAGTGAATTTAAATTTACACAGCAAGAAACTATCAGCTATATTCAAGTAAGTTTGTTGATTATTTATTTCAAAACTTTTTGTTCCGTTTGAATTCCAGTCTGTTCCTGTTATAGCATTTACCTTAAAATAGTCTTCCTTTTTAGTGGAGTTTGAAATGATAATCGTATCATCCAAATCATAGATACTATCAATCGCTTCCATACTTGTATTTATATAGCATTAAAATTGTTGAAACCCTGACCCAAGTATTTTAATGATTTTTTGTCGTTCTTGTGAAGATAGTTGAGTTTTACCTTTTTTTATTTCTTTGATTGCTTGTAATTTATGAGACTCCTTTTGAGCATCTTTTATACTCTTTATAGCACCCGCAACGGAGCCCACGGCAGAAGCAGTTGAACCAATTAGGTCTTTATGTTTAAGGATGGTTGAACCAATACCCATTAGAGTATCAATTATCCCATCTCCTTTATTTCGAAATTGATGACCTACACCTCGTTGTCTCTTAGGTTTATAGTATCCTCTACCCACATACCTTGTATAGTCTGGTGAAAGGAACATGCCCTCCCCTGTAATTATTTTATATTTTCCCAACTCGTGTTTTCTCACAATAACCATTATTTATTTATTGAAAAACTTCACGTAGGTGAATTCTGATGGATATAATTTCATCATTAAAGGATATCATACGATTATCTTGGTCGGTTATCCTAAAATTTACTCTGTATATGGTTTTTCCTGACACAGGTAAATAGACAAGATTTTTTGGTTCCATATTAAATTTATAACCAATCGGGGTTGAGTATGCACTGAATGAAAATATTGTATTTGTTCTTATTCCATCGTTATAAGCACCATCAATCAAATCACAATGAATTAATACTGAATTTATACCGGAGGATATTTGGATAACATTATCACTGTAAAACGTCCCGTTATTTTCAATCTTTTTTGAAGAGAAACCCAATAGCTCTCTAAACGAATTTTCAATCGTGAAATCAACTTTATAATTATTTTTAAGTTTAATAGTTGATTTTGAAGTGTGTTTTTGAATATCTATTACAATATTTTTTGGTTCATCACCTTTTTCTTTCATAAGGCGAGAGACTTCTGAAGATATTTGAGAAATCTCGTAAGCTCCAGGTGAAACAGTTATAGTTTTATATCCACTTCCTGGATTATAACTAAACTTGCTGTTTTTCTCTGTGATATTAAACAAGGTATTATAAGTTTCCATCGACAATAAAGATGCCTCATATGAGGTAAGGGGGTCAAGTTGTAGTGGGTAAGGGAATGAAGCTGTGTAATCGCTCGTTGTGAAATTAAAACTAAGAATTGTGCTTCTCATCTTATTTAATATCTAATAAAATATCTTTGTATTGACATTTATTAATTATTTTCATATTCATCAACTGATCTAAAATGGCTGAGGATTCATTAAAACAATTGTTGTTTCCAGCCTTCTTACTACCTAACAACAATAATAGCCTATTAACTAATTGTGATGGGTCATTTGGAAGAAAACTAACACCTGAACCAAGTTTACTTAAAGCATCAATAATATGTTTCTCCTTCTCATTCTTCTTACTTTTACCAGCAACAGAAACTCCATAATCAAGTGCATTTAACAACTCAATATATACCCTATCTTCCTCTCTTTCCATATCAAGTGGTTCCTCAAAATATTTTGAACCGCTGAATCCGGGGTTTGTTAGAAGAAACATTAATCTTGGAGTTAATTTAACATTTGGTTGAGTAGAACTCAAGAACATCAATTCATCATTAAATATCAATACCTTTTCTTCCACAAGATGAAACACTGCTGGTTCTTCTGTTGGAATGAGACCTGCTCTGGTTTTTGAACCCGCCGAATATTCATTGTTTTGAAGAGCTTCCACAACATAATTAGGGGGTTGATTTACCTGCTCAAGTTTCCGAAATAATCCCTCGTCATCATATTCTAATTCACCAAGTTCTTGTTTTGTTATCTGACTAAAATCTTTGAGCATTTGAAGTTTTTTCGGAGTAAATTCTACCGTGGGAACTGTAGGTGAGTGTTGAGTTTTCAAAAGTGGTTTAAAGAATTTCTCTTGTTTTCTTTCAAAGGCTTCTTCACCAGTTAGTTTCTGTCTCCGTTTCTTCTTTATCTCTTCCTGTTGTTTTACAACTTTTGAAACTAATTGTTGATGTTCCTTAAACTTTCTTTCTCTTTCTTCGGTATTCATTTTCTGTATTTATTTATTGAAAAATATCATTTAGTATCTCATCTTGTTTCACAACAATATATTTATATTTTCCAATCGTGTGTTTCATATAATTTTCAAATTCTTTTTTACTACATAACGTAGAGCAATTATCTCTCCAAAAATTATTTACATCTATTGAATTTAACTTAAATAAAATAAAAGTATTGGCATTGTTTCTTATTGAGCGTCGAGGGAGTTGAAAATATGATTGACTAAGATATATACAATTACAAGAAGAATGTCTCCCTCTTGTATAGTAGCTATCCATTACTGTTTGGTTTCTCTCATTAACACAATCATCAAAGATGACGAGGTTCTTTTTTGATTTATCTAAATCTTGAGGTGAAGGTATATCATCCGTATTATCACTGAGAATACAAGTTATGGGTTTCGATTTTGATTTCTGTGTATCACAAAATAATTGTATTATATCTTCAATATTATAATCATTCAGTTTGTTTTGAAGTTTAAATAAACCGATAATGTCTTCCTTTTTAAGACCTGCATTAAAACCCTGTGAGAGTAGTTGATACTCGGGTTGAAAACTTGACTTTGTAAAAATTATTAAATTATCATAATCTAAAAAATTAGGACCAAGGAGCATCTTTAAAAGTAAACAGGTTTTCCCACATCCGCTTGAACCAACTATTAGACATCTCAATGAATTTGGAATGTTTTTATGGTTATTAAACTTTATCTTATTTTCCCAAACGGGTAAAAAATCATTCATTTATATATTTGGAAAACAAGTCATCTAACTTTTTTTGAGCTATTTTAGAAACTCTATATTTTATCCTGAGTTCGGGTTTAATTTCAAAATAATTCATTATTTTATTTATATAGTATCTTGTATTAACATTTCCATTAAAATTATTTTGAATAATAAATATCATTAAACCCTTATACATTTCCTCAATACAAAGAGTCTCTTTCCTTGTAAGAAATGGTGTATTATCACCATAATGCTTAACATTCATCTCTCTTATTAATCTTGTAAAGTAATTCATTTTTGGTTCTAATTTAAAAGAGTTATATGTTTTTTTATATTTCTTATTATCATTAATTAGAATATAATCACAGAATAAACATTGTTTATATGAACCCTCATTATTAAGCCCTATTCTATCACAAGCTGGACAATTCTCTAATTTATCATATGGAGAGTCTGGAAATTCTAAATATCCTTCAGAACTTATCATATTTATATAGTAAATTTTTACTTAAACTAAACGCAAGTTTATTCATTAATAAATACAATGTTTCAAAGCACAAAAGACAAATTTCAATCAATCTCTACTTCGGTGGAAGATATAGAAAAATATGTCAAAGATGTTAAATTGAACAAAGATAAATATGGAAATTTTTGGGTAAAACCAGTTATGGAAAATAACATGAGCCCCTCTATTTCATTTAAAGGAAGAGCTCTAACTATACCTGGAAAGACATCCATTAAAGTAAATCTAACAAAAGTTTCTCCTCTACTCCTGGCAATTTATTCAAAGCTTGAAAAAGTGATTGACCACGATACTTTGAAAAAGAATGATAAGACCATTAATAATTCTAGAGGAGACATTTGTATTTTCTTTAATAATCCAAAGGGTGTAGATCTAAGTAAAATGAATGATGTTAATATTTCTGGTGAAATGTCATTTCGTTCTATGATAGTTAGAGATTATTTAAAGATAACTTTTGATATTAAAAATGTAGAGATTGAATCCGTTAATGAAAGAAAGTATATTGGTATAGATGGAAAGGTTTTTTCTGCTAATTAAATATGAGTCATTACAGCAGTGAAGATTTTACTATTTCATTGAACTCGGACGATAGTGATGATAGTATTTCATTGAACTCGGACGATGGTGATGATAGTATTTCATTGAACACAGATGATAGTTATGATACTAATAGTTTGTGCTCAAATGATAGTTATGAGAGTAGCTTTATTGATGACTCTGAGTATGATTCTGAGTATTCATGTGATAGTTATGACTTAGATGATTCTGAGTGAAAAAGTGTTTTAGTTTAAGCACAGCGATATATATAAAACGGAGCTGTAAAGCTCAAAAGTGTTTTATTTTAAGCACAGTGATATATATAAAACACCACGTTTTCTCACGCTATAAATATGGTTTATTGTGATACTTGCGAGAAGGAAGTAAAATATTATAAACAACATATTCTCACCGCAAAACATACATACAACATTTTAAACAAACTTTCCCCTCTTCCACCTGAAACAAAACACTGTTCTACATGTAATAAAAATATCCTCAAGAAAGGCTTCAAAATACATCTTAAAACAAATCTACATTTATCAAATTTTATCACAACTAAAAACTCTGATGGAGCATTCAAAGGACATATTAAAATAAGAGTCTTTAACTTCAAACCTCCTGAACCAGAGTCTATAGTTGATGCTGTAGAAATAGTTAAACCTGCTGTTCAAACGTTGATTGAAAAAACACTAAAGGAAATGAAACCACTTAAATTTTATATGGGAGTAAAATTAGAAATGACAAAGGATGAAGGAGTTATAGATGCACCATACATGAGAACTGAGCCACACTTTATATCTTCATATCAAGATTTTAAAACATCAGGAGTCTATGATGAACTTATTAAACAAGAGCAAGATGTGGATAATTCAATCGTAGGAAGTGGATTCAATATAGGAAAAATTATTTACATAGACATTCATATTCTTAAATCAGATCCTCTAAAAGCTTCTTCTTACATTGATTTACCCAGTGTTATCAAAAATAGAAAAGCAGTTATCAATATCAAAAATAAAGACAATAAATGTTTTCTCTGGTCTATTTTAGCACACTTACATCCTCCACATTTTCATGATGAAAGAGTATCTCATTATAAAAAATATGAGAATACATTAAATACGAAAGATCTAAAGTTTCCGATGACTTTAAATGATATTCCTAAATTTGAAAAGATGAATAATTTATCAGTTAATGTTTATGGTCTAACAGAAACAAACAACATTCAGGTTTTAAAGCTTTCTGACAATTGTAAACAAACTCATATTAATCTTCTATATTTTAATTCAGACGAAAATTCACATTATACATACATCAAAGATATTGCTAAATTAATAAAACCACAAGTCTGTAAGAGAACAAATAAAATATATATTTGTTTGCGTTGTCTTAACTTCTTCAATTCACAAGAAAGATTAGATAAACATTCAAATTATTGTGGCGAACATAAATCAACGGTAATCAATATGCCTAAAGAAGGCTCAAAGATCACATTCAAAGATGAAAATAAAAAGATCAAACATCCATTTGTTATATATGCTGATTTTGAAAGTATTTTAGAAAAAATAGATACTGCTTCTCCAGATCCAAAAGAATCATACACAAATAAATATCAAAAACATACTCCTTGTGGTTTTTGTTATTATATCAAATCATCCGTTGGTGATAAATATAACAAGTTAGAGATGTATAGAGGCTCAAATACCCCAGAGGAGTTTGTGAAACGACTAGAAAAAGACTGTGTTCGATTAACCAAGATAATGAGAGAAACCAATAAACCAATGTCCTTAACAAGTAAAGAAAAAAAGGAATTTATAAAAAACAATGTCTGTCATATTTGTGAGGAGAAAATTGGTAAAGGTCTAAAGGTTAGAGACCATTGTCATCTCACTGGTAAATATAGAGGTCCGGCTCATCAAAGTTGTAATATTAATTATCAACTCCCCTCTTTCATTCCTGTCTTTCTTCATAACAACGCTCATTATGATACACATCTATTTATCAAGGAACTCTCAAAGACTTCTGGAAGTATCTCAGCAATTCCAAACACGGATCAGAAATACATTTCATTCACAAAAACAATTCACACATCTCCTATTACTCATATCAGATTTCTTGATACATTTAAATTCATGGCAAGTCCATTGGTTAACTTGGTTCAAAATCTAAAAGATTTTCCATGTCTTTCAGAGTATTTTTTAGATAAAGATTTTCTAACACAAAAGGGAATTTACCCCTATGACTATATGGACTCATTTGAGAGATTCAATGAAACACAACTTCCTTCAAAAGAAAATTTCTATAACAAATTAAATAATAGTCATATATCTGATAAAGATTATGTACACGCACAAAATGTTTGGGAAAAATATAACATCAAGAATCTTGGCGAGTATCACGATTTGTATCTCAAAACTGATGTGCTTTTATTGGCCGATGTATTTGAAGCCTTTAGATCTGTTTGTCGCACTGGATATGGATTGGATCCTGCTCACTACTACACAGCACCTGGATTGGCCTGGAGTGCGATGTTGAAAATGACAAAACAAGATTTGGATTTGATAACCGATGTTGATATGCTTTTGATGATTGAAAAGGCAAAAAGAGGTGGAATTTCACAAGTCTGCTCGAGTAGATACGCAAAAGCAAATAACAAATATCTTCCAAATTATGATCCAACGAAAGAGAGTTCTTACTTGATGTACTATGACGCGAACAACCTGTATGGCTGGGCAATGTCTCAGGCTCTTCCTTATGGAAAACTTAGATGGGTAAAGGAAAAAGACTACAAAAACGTTTTACAAGATGTATGTATCTCTACACAAAAAGAATTGGATGAAGAAAAAGTTGGTTATTATTTTGAAATTGATTTAAAATATCCAGAGGAACTCCATAACCTACACAAAGATCTCCCATTTGCTTGTGAGAAAGCAAGTCCAAAGAAAGAATGGTTGAGTGATTATCAACGATCGTTTGATATAGGTGAATCAACAGAAAAATTACTTACTACATTATATAACAAGAAAAATTATGTTCTACACCAAAGAAATTTGCGACAATATTTATCAAAAGGTCTAAGAGTAGAGAAGATCCATAGGGTTCTAAAGTTCAATCAAAGTCATTGGTTAAAGGGGTACATTGATTTTAATACACAAAGAAGAACAGAGTCAAAAACAGATTTTGAGAAAGACTTTTATAAATTGATGAATAATGCGGTCTTTGGTAAGACTATGGAGAATGTGAGGAAAAGACAAAATATCAGACTATCAACATCTTGGGAACAAGCATCAAAATTAATTAATAGACCGAGTTTTACTCGAGCTGAGGTCTTTACTGAGAACTTTTGTGCGATCCATTTGATTAAAGAGAGTATTGAAATGAACAAACCTATTTATATTGGAACAACAATTCTTGATTTATCAAAGTCATTAATGTATGATTACTTTTATAATAACTTGAGGAAGAAATATCAAAATGATGTTAATCTACTTTATATGGATACAGATAGTTTTATTTTGAAAATTAATACCAACGATGTTTATTCAGACATGAAAAGAGACATTAATATCTATGACACGAGTAATTACAGTCCAGAGAGTGAGTTGTTCTCTTCTAAAAATAAAAAGGTGATTGGAAAGTTCAAGGATGAATTAGGAGGAAATGTTATGAGTGAATTTGTGGGATTGAGGTCAAAGGCTTATGCTTATAAATACATTGTGAATAACGTTGAAAAGACTGATAAGAAGTTAAAAGGTGTAAAGAAAAATGTTATTAAAGAAACAATAAACTTTAAGGATTATTATAACTGTTTAACAACAAAGAAAGAAGAGTTTAGAAAGATTAATGGAATAAGAAGTTATAAACATCAATTATATTCAGAAGAGATAAATAAGAAAGCATTGGGGGCTTTTGATGATAAGAGGTTTATTTTAGAAAATGGAATTGATAGTCTCCCTTATGGTTATATAAGTATATAAGTGATAAGATATATATATAAGTGATAAGATATATATAAGTGATAAGATATATATAAGTGATAAGTTAAAAAGGGGGGGGGGGGTTGGGGATTTTAACGGGCTACCGCCGCCTTTTTTACTATTATATAAATGATAGAACCAAGTATCAACCAGACTAAAGAGTGGAGGTGTAATCAACCTTGGTATATAAATGGAAAACATAATGAATGTGAAAAATATCAAAGAGGTATAATTGAAAAGGCAACTGGTAAAAAAGTTCACAAAACAAATAAGAGAATTAATTTAAATACCGGTGAATTGGGTAAAAAAGATGGAAATATTTTTG